>NC_090235.1:31748490-32025990 GCF_024489055.1 Chanodichthys erythropterus
GAACTAAAACAAGACCCCCAAAAATACTTCAGTCCAGGTTCCAAATATGTATCTGCTTTGCATCTTGTCTTGTTGGTAGTTGTCTTGTCCTGCTGGAGTTCTTCAGAGTTAATGGAGTTTCCATTAAATATGTGAAAAGCACAAAGGGGGACAGGCGGCCGGTAGTCACTGCAACTAAGTACAGGTAATGACGCCAAAGAGGGCTTTGGCATTGTGTTTGTCAATGGATTCGCTAAGGCATGTACAATCTAATTCAGCACAAGATCAAACCACCTGAGGAAGTAGAGTAGGGGATTCCCACACGATGACGGAGATGATGGTGAGCACTAAACTGTTGAACATGCACCATTATGGACATCACTGGCAGCTGTCTGGCATCCTAACCCTCATAAATTATTGATCTGCAACACTCTTCAACTCTGCCCACTGCAAAAATAATGGTCCTAGCTATTAAAAAAATTGTAATAGCTGAATTCTTGGTGAAGAATTACAATACCTAAAAACTTGAAGAGAGATATACCAGAGAACCAGTGTTATTTTAGTATTATTTATAGACTGTTCTACTATATACGATTAATCATTAAAAAACAGCATTCTTGATTCAAACATCCACACAATCTTATTCCTAAATGACAACGAATCACCTGTGTCTATTAAACCTACAACCTACCTACAAAATCACACCGGAACAATCAAATCTGCTTTGGCGCTGCTGCTGACCCAGAGAAAGCAGTTGTCACATATAGTTTTTAAACATCTTCTCAAAGTCTTTTCAGCCACACAGTATCATTATTTCTGTTCAAGAAGTACTGGGATAAAAGTTTCAGATTTAAACGCTCTACACGTTTATGGAAGCGATCAAAAGAAAGAGCAAATTACCTTTTGAAAGTAACTTGGCACTTCTAATATTGATTATATCGTTGAGTCACCAAGTGATGACAAGGTGTTAAAAATATGTATTTATTTATTAATAATAAATCTATTACTCAGAGAGACTGGTCATGCAATTACAGTATAAATGTTAAAATATTTACATATTCTCTCATTTCTAAAGCCACCCACTTATTGACCTCAACCAGTACACCAGGATCAATATATCAATATGTCTGTCTGTATATTTTATAATATATATATATGAGAGAGAGAGAGAGAGAGAGAGAGAGAGAGAGAGAGAGAGAGAGAGAGAGAGATCTACATGTATTATTGATAAAAACCCCCAAAAAAACACAGATTCACACTGATGTAGAGACTTTACTTTTAGTTTCACTAGGCGAATGACTGACAAATTCCATGAGAGCATGCAATGCATTATTTTGATCTGAGAGAGACAGAAACAGAAATTTAGCAAGATGAGGAGAAAGAGACTGTAGAGAGTGCTTTTGTTGTCTTTTCGAGAAGTTCTTTAACGATAGGTCTGGGTTCTCTTGCCCGCTAATAAACTCAATGGTGACGCACAGCTCTTAAGTCTGAGGGAAGTCGCTTGAGTTATGAGAAGTTCAGTGGAAATATCTGTTATAGCCGAGCAACAGCAAAACCACAAACTCCATGGAAACCAAGACAAGCTATAAACAAACAGCCCAAAACACACTCAGCGTTCTTTAAATCTAAGTCCAAGCATCATGGCTTTTTGTCCATGTCTATTAGCTTTGAGGAGATCTATATGCCAGTGTACTCTAAATGTGTAGGTCTGGTGAATGTTTGCTTTAAGTCAATAAAAAATTTGGTCTAACTTTATTTTAAGTGGCCTTAACTACTATGTACTTGCATTTAAATTAATCATTTGATACAATGCACTTATTGTGTACATACATGTTTTTACATTGTACTTATATTTTAAAAACACCTGCATGTAATTACATTTACAATTACAGTCTTGACCCATCCCTTACACCTTACCCCTACCCTTAAACCTACCCATACCACCAAAGCTTTCCCTAACCTTACCCGTATCCACCTCAATAGCTGCAAATGTGTTTTGCAATTCAATATGAACCCAATAAGTACATTGTACTTATTTTTTGATGTAAGTACATAGTATTACTTAATATAAAGTGGGACCAAAATTTGAAATTCACCCTATTTTCTAAATGTTATTATGGCACATTTACACTACAACAATGTACTAAAAGCGGGAACGTTTTTTCTTTTGCTTTTTTCGTGTATAGACGACAACGCTGTCAAAATGATCCTCAATCACACAGATCCACAAAAATGATTAAAAATGCTGTATTTCAAAAGTTTGCATTTTCAGCCTCCAAAACGCTGTCGTCATGTAAATGCATGGCCAAAAAGCATAAAAAGATTTCCACTTTTTATTAACGGCCCCTTAATCTTATTTCTCTATGAAATGTGACATTTTTTTTTAATTGTAATTTTTAATTAAAATATAATGCATTGACAGATTTAAAAGGAGACTCAGCTCTATATATTAAAGAGAGATGGGAAAAGGAAACCAGTTTGGTAATAACAATTGATATGTTAAAATATGTTAACTACAATGGACAACTTCCCTCTCCTTATACTGGAAATAATTTAGCTTTTTTTTACTACTCCTAAACAGAAAAATACATTTTTAGGTAGCATTAATTGTTGGAGACAGTGTGATTGTCAAGATGCCAACCACTTCCACATATTTTGGGATTGCCCTAACAGAAATATTCTAGGCACTCCAAAAGTGACAAATGTAAACAGATGTGAATTCTATACTTTTGCAATGAAAACTTAAATATAAAATATAACATGAAAGGACAGACTTCTCCCTTGTGATGAATGACAGACTTTTGCAACCATGTAGTTTGCTTAAACACCGGCCCTTTCTTACAATCGACTGCAAGCTTGCATTCAGATCTGCCTCCATTCAATCAACAAACGATGCATAAAGCCAAGTCCCGGCCTACATTTTTTTCTTTTTGGATAATATGTTTGAAAGTAACTTGGTGCTTCAAATAACGATTGTATTGTACAATCTATACTGTATAAAACGTTATACAAATAAAGGTGACTTGACTATTGATTACATTTTTACACCACTAGGTGAGGACAATTGCCTGTTAAAAATGTGTTTATCATTTAATCATTCATTGAAGAGATTCCTTCAAAAACACTGATTCATCCAGTATTGACAAGTAATTATGAGCGAGTCATTGAATCATTCTAATAAAGCCAAGTCACGCCCTACATTTTTCTCTTTTTGGATAATATGTTACACTCAGATTGGCGTTACAATACCAAAGTTTATACAATACATTGTGACTTTTACAGTTTTTTCCTCCCAGGAAATCAGACCAAAAATATTTACTGCTCGCACTGTCACACATATAAAACACGATTCAAAATGCGAATGTCCTTCTTATAATACCACCCACAACTGACTAGCAATAGGCGTAGCAAGATGATGGTTTTGCTGAGCTGAGTTTTGCTGTGTCCTAAGCCTAAGCTACTGGCTATTAAAATAAGTACAAGCCCAATTTCCTGTTTCAACAAGAAATGTCAACACAGGAAATTGGGGTTTTAATCTACTACTTTATGCTCTGCTCAACATTTATTTTTTTTTTAAAAAGTGACAAATCAATTAAAATTAAGATCATTTGCTGTCTTTGAAGTCATAATATTAATTAGAAGTGTCAGGATTCGATGGATATTATTTGGGCAATGATGGAATTCCAGACGCTGTCTAAAGACTAAGTCCAGAGAGACATTCAGAACACTATGTCATTTCATTCTGGGCCAAAAGTCAAAGAAGCATGCCTTTCCATCTCTGTCCATCCAGTCAGCACTTGCAAAAACAGTCTGGAGGAAAGAACAGCACTTCGGGTTCACTGCGGCATAACACCAGCAGACAGTAGTGCTGTTAAAATCAGTCATTCACGCCCCATATGACTATACACAATAACGCCATCAAGAAAAAAATGCAAGGAGAAGGAACAAACATGAAGACTGCAAACAGATAATAAAGTAAGTAGTAAATTACCAAACACTTTTATCCAAAGCATTATACAGTACACTATAAAAAATCTATGAATTTCATAAAAAAAAATAAAAAAAACATCAGTTGAGTTTGCCAAAAATTTACTGTTAAAAATGGTAGAAATATTTAACTTTAATTTACAGTAAAAAAATATTAAAAATGATGCTAATATCCAATGACTAAAATAAATCATTTTTTTCACCTCAACAAATCAAAGTTCAAAGTTCATCCCAAGGAGCTTTTTTGTCATGCACACAAATACAAACAACTATCATAGACACATGTAACACTAAAATAATGCAATAAACATTAATTTAACAACATAAGACCCTAATGCACATAACTGATAACTAAAAGCTAAGAAGAAACATAATTATTAAAAAGAATAACCACCAAATGTATTGTAACAGATTCTGGAATTGTCAGTTTACATTTTATTCACTGTAAATTATTAGATGACTTGTTCTTCATTTCCAAAAACTGTACATTCAACAGTGATTTACTGTAAAATTACATAAAATACCCTATTAGATCTATCACAGTTTTTTATTTAGAGTAAAGGAACTCGTTAACCAATGTTTACAGTCTCTTACTGTTAAAACTCTGATCATTATTTACAGTTTATACTTATTAAGGGCCGTTCACATGGAGCGTTTAAACTACTGCGCATTTACAATTGAACTCAAGTCACTCATGTCATCTCAAAACACCCACTCTTATTGAAAAATAAGAATTTCAGTTTACATTGTCATTGATAATTGCTGTCAGTGTGTACACCTCTCCACAGGAATAATTGGCCTGGACCTCAAGGGCGCAATGGTGATCAGGTTCATAGCTTGCACACAGCTGGGATTGAACCAGCAACCTTCCAATCACCAGGCCAGAGCTTTTACCATTATACCACACCAAATCAACATGATGTGTCCCAGAAAGACAAGTAGGAGAGTAAGAACCTCTCTAGTCTGTAGTGATAGAGACAGAACAGGAAGAGAGTGAGAGCGAAAGAAGAGAGAGGAGAAATATTGGTTGACTCAGAACCTTCAGAACCTTTAACCAACGTAATTTTCCCATGCCGGTTATTCCGTTTTTTTAATCCTGTTAATACTTCCCCCTTGAAAACATACTATCGCGTGTGTAGCCACGTGACTCCGTCCTGTCCAGTCAGTGGCATAAAAACAACACGGAGGTGAACGCCGGTTCAACTAGTCATGGCACGCGAGTGGTGAGCCTTGCGTCTTCACTAAACTTTGTCAATTGTATTTGTTATGAGGTGTACCAGTTTATTCAAGCGATTTTAGACAATTGGATATATATTATTCCAAGCTACCCTGCTTGCGCAGCTGCATTGTGGCAAGAACACTCATACAAACAGTAGCTGCGCAAAACATGAAGATCGCGCGCACTGAGAGGAATGCAGAAACTAGTTGTCAGCGCTGTCCTGTGATTTATCACTAAAGTAGCGTAGAAACTCAAAACTAATTTTGGCATATATTTTTCTACTTTTGAAGGAACTATTTACAACCCACAGCTTCACAATTAATAATTGCTAATAATATACTATAATATATAATAATTACTGGCACTGTACTGTACTATATTTATATTTATCTGATTTACAATGAGCAGAAATCTGTAAGAAATGTTACAAACCATAGAAAAAAAAAACTGCTGAAAGTGAGCTGTTATGTCAGATCACTCTCCCACCTTTAATAGTCGAGCATATTTACAGTACAAACCTTGTCGGAAAAAATAAATAAATAAATAATCGTTCATTAATCGTAATCGAGGTAAAATGTTCAATTAATCAAGGTTTTGATTTTAGGCCATAAACGTGCAGCCCTAGTTGACTCTGCCCTTGTCCTCTCACTGACAAACTGCTGCCCTGCTAACCTACTTTACTGGTCTATTTCCAGCATCAGACATTGTGGGGAAGACCTAAAACACTTACAACACACACACACAGCTATTTGTGTACACGGTCATGCTGGTCTGTTCAAAAAGACAAAAGATATAGAACTGTACTTGACTCCTTTAATGAGAGAAAGAACTACAATCTCACGAAGCAAACAAATTGAGAAATATAAACATTGGATTTTGTACATATTATTGTGCAATATGCATATTATGCATGCAATCTTTTAAAGGAATACTCCACTTTTTTTGAAAATAGGCTCATTTTCCAACTCCCCTCGAGTTAAACAGTTGAGTTTTACTGTTTTCGAATCCATTCAGCCAATCTCTGGGTCTGGCAGTACCACTTTTAGCATAGCTTAGCAGTTCATTGAATCTGATTAGACCGCTAGCATCTCGCTCAAAAATGACCAACGAGTTTCGATATTTTTCCTATTTAAAACTTGACTCTTCTGTAGTTACATTGTGTACTAAGACCGACAGAAAATGAAAAGTCGTGATTTTCTAGGCCGATATGGCTAGGAACTATACTCTCATTCCGGCGTAATAATCAAGGAACTTTCCTGCTGTACCATGGATGCAGCAGTGCAATGATATTATGCACCGCCTGTGACCCCCTGCTTGCACAAGGCACAGGTGCCTTGCAACCATGGAGGCATTTGTGAGAGACGCTAAATAATATCATTGCATAGTTGAATAATAAGGGTTCTGTACATGGAAATGACATACCGTGAGCCTAAAACACCATTGTTTCCTCGTTCATATTTAAATCTTGTGCGTGAAAAACACCACGGAAAAACATGCGAATATCAACATAACACCAACTGTGATGCATATCATTAATATGTACGCCCCCAACATTTGCATATGCCAGCCCATGTTCAAGGCAAGCCAGTAATAACGTCTGGAGCTGCACAGCCGAATCATCAGAAGTTATGCAGGTATTGTGAAGCATGCAAGCAATGACAATAGCAAAAATGGCAGATGGAGCAATAATAACTGACATGATCCATTATATCATGATATTTAGTGATATTTGTAAATTGTCTTCCTAATGTTTCGTTAACATGTTGCTAATGTACTGTTAAATGTGGTTAAAGTTACTATTGTTTTTTACTGTATTGACGGTGACCAGAGCCACGTCGTCATTTTCATTTTTAAACGCTTGCAGTCTTTATAATTCAGAAACGCATCTTCATCCTTTATAAATCTCTCCAACAGTGTAGCATTAGCCCCGTTAGCCACGGATAGGCTACTATCAAACTCATTCAGGATCAAACATTCAAACATTCAGGATTAAACATCCATAAAAATAATTACCATACTTGCGTAACCTGATATGCTGCATCACGAACACTTTGTAAAGATCCATTTTGAGAGTTATATTAGCTGTGTGAACTTCTAATGTTTATGCAATGTATTATAGAGTTACTTGAATCACCCTGAAGGGGTTTATTTTGCGATAACATCCGGCTGGATGTACATGATCCAGCTTACTACATGACTACTTGCCACACAAGTAAATTGGACACAAAATGTTGATCCAAATTAAAATATTTTATCAGCTCATTAAATGCCCAGCTTCCGTGAAGAAAAACAGTTCAAAGAAGCTTTGAGCCAAGACAAACAAACAAGTATAAATAATGATTGGGAAACTGTTTTAAAATCTTACTTATTCATTATCTTATAATCCATTATAGTGCACACAAGTTAACCTCTAGTTATATTTTACAGTAAATCCATTCGATAACTGGGCCACAAAATACACCAGCTACATTCGAATGAAACAAGATAAGGCATGTCCACAGTGTGGTACGAGAGACAAGTGCCAGCCTTAAAGGGATAGTTCACCCAAAAATGAAAATTATCCCATGATTTACTCACCCTCAAGCCATCCTAGGTGTATATGACAATCTTCTTTCAGATGAACACAACCGGAGATATATTTAAAATATCCTTAGTCCTTCAAGGTTTATAATGGTTGTGAATGGAGGGGGGCTACGTTTTAAAACAAACAAACAAACAAACAAACAAAAAAACAAAAAAAATGCATCCATCCATAATCAAAGTAATCCATTCGGCTCCAGAGGGTTAATAAAGGCCTTTTGAAGTAAAGGAATGCGTTTTTGTAAGAAAAATATCCATATTTAAAAATAGATAAATTCAAATAACTCGTTTCCGGCGGACAACTGCCTGTACATGCTGCCCTTAGGAGAGATAATTAGGAAGCATGGTGTTAGTTTTCACTGCTACGCTGACGATACTCAGCTCTATATTTCCTCGCGCCCTGACGAAACCTACAAATTCACAAAACTAACAGAATGCATAGCTGACATTAAAAACTGGATGACAAGAAATTTCTTATTATTAAATTCAGAAAAAACTGATATCCTAATCTTTGGACCAAAAATTTCCTCACGAAAAAACCTTGAATACTCTCTAACACTTGACGGGTGCTCCATTAAACCTTCGCCCTCAGTTAGGAACCTGGGTGTGCTCTTTGATACCAATCTTTCATTTGAAAGTCATGTTTCTAGTATCTGTAAAACCGCCTTCTTCCATCTAAAAAATATATCTAAATTACGACATATGCTCTCAATGACAAATGCGGAACAGTTGGTTCATGCATTCATGACCTCAAGACTAGATTACTGTAACGCTCTACTGGGTGGTTGTTCTGCTCGGCTTTTAAACAAACTACAGTTGGTCCAAAATGCGGCAGCTAGAGTTCTTACTAGAACCAGAAAGTATGACCATATTAGCCCAGTTCTGTCAACATTACATTGGCTCCCTATTAAACATCGTATAGATTTTAAAATCTTGCTACTTACTTATAAAGCTCTAAATGGTTTAGCTCCCCAGTATCTAAGTGAGCTCTTGGTGCATTATAGTCCTTCACGTTTATTGCGATCTCAGAATTCAGGCCAGTTGATAATACCCAGAATATCAAAATCAACTGAAGGCGGCAGATCCTTTTCCTATTTAGCACCTAAACTCTGGAACAATCTTCCTAGCATTGTTCGGGAAGCAGACACACTCTGTCAGTTTAAATCTAGACTAAAAACACATCTCTTTGCTCTTGCATACACATAACACATTATCAATACATTAACATTTTTCAAATCCGTTAAAGGATTGTTACGCTGCAATAATTAGGTCGGCCGGAACCAAGAACATTTCCTATAACACTAGATATACCTGTACATCAGAACAAGAATGGCATCTACGCTAATATCTGTCTCTCTGCTTATCCTGAGGTTTGCCGGGTGCTGGATCCAGGCCGTATCCAGATCAGATGGAGAACCTGCGTCTGGACCTGACTACAACATAGCCCAGGAGACAATGGGCCTAAATGGATCCAATTCTGGCTGCATCTATAATTCAGATTTTTAATCCCCGTATCCGCTTACATATATTTATATATAATCGATTTTTAATCTCTATTATAAAAATGTACAATTCAGATTTTGATCTCCATATACATTTACATATATATATATCTTCCAATGGGTTTTTTCCCTCCTATGACTTTTTTCCCAGTGCTAGCACGCTGGGTTTTTCTCCTAGGGGTTTTTTTCCACCCCTGGAAGTCAGCCGACATTGGCTTAATGTAGCACCATCTTGTATATGTTACATATTACCACGCTTGTTTGTACAGTTTTAACCACTTCCCTTTTTTTTCTGTGCTTCTAATATGTAAAGCTGCTTTGAAACAATTACCAATTGTAAAAGCGCTATATAAATAAACTTGACTTGACTTGACTTGACAACTGTACATACTGCGCAAGTCCATTTGGGCGGAAGAGCAACCTTTGACCCGATCTCAATGATGAACACGGAGGAGAGAGCAAAACAACAAAACAACACCAGTCACAAATTAGAAGTCTTAAACAAAAATCTTTATGAGAAATGTCAGAGGATTCAGATATAAGAGAAGAGGAAGTTGAGTTTGTTGCACAGCCTTATTTGTTTGAATCGTGGGAGGAGTTTAAGCTTACAATACTCCAACATCCTGTGTCATACATCGCGTCAATGGATTACTTAAGTCGACTTGCGCAGTATGCGTGGCAGTTAGTTATTTGAATTTATAAAGTTTTAAATATTTTCTTACAAAAACGCATCCCTTCGCTTCAAAAGATCTTTATTAACCCTCTGTAGCCATATGGATTACTTTGCCCACACACGTTCGGTGACAGTGAGCTGCATTACACGCGGCACTGAAATGGTGGCTAACAAAGACATCTCTGGCATCATTTTGATCACGACTTATCTTGACAAATGAAGACAATGTGACGTTTGTCGTAGGAGAAGTCACACTGCAGAACTGTGCGCCAAATCGCAAAAATTTGACTGCAACGGTCATTAATCGGCTGTTGGTGTACATGTCAAACTAGCGATCAAAGACTACAGATTTTAGCCTAGGATTATAGGAATCTTTCAGGATTCTCAAAATTTGTCTCAGATGACCAAATCGTGGCCAAAATTGCGCAGTGTGCGCCCGACTTAAGGATATGTTTAAATATATCACTGATTGTGTTTGCCTGAAAGAAGATAGTCATATACAACTAGGATCGCTTGAGGGTGAGTAAATCATGGGATAATTTTTGGGTGAACCACCCCTTTAAATACCCAGATGAGTGTCATAATACAGCATTGCTTTTGACAACGGTTATTATCGGAGAATAACTGACTTCCGAATGTTGTGATGAAAAGAAGTGTGTTGACTGTTGAACTGTAACACTACCTTGTCTAGAGCCTCCCGATCAGCCAAGTCTTGAACTGCTAGCAGCTTAATGCTGGAGAGAGGGAGAGAAAAACAAGGCATGTGAGACTTATATATATATACCCACTAGTACATAAATCATAATACCCACTAGTACATAAAAATAATTGGATATTTAATCAACCAAATTAACAAGAAATTCTAGGTGTGGTGCATACCATACAAACAGATCAATAACACATTCCCTGTTGTCTTCAACTGCATCATTTAAATAAGCTTGCCAGCACTTTTACCTCTTGCTGTGTGGCAGATTCCTTTAACATAAATTACGTATCTTGCAAACATAATAACAAACTCAAGGTGACGACAGTGGGAAAAAAAAAAGCTCTGGAAGCAGTGTTGATGATGAGCTGTTTGTTTTCAAAAGTAATTCTCCTGGTTATTGCTCAAACAATATAATACAGCAAAAAGCAGATGGTTCTGCGAATATTCCAGTAATAACAAAGACTATAGAATAACACAAGATGTGTCACTCGTATTGTTTTGAATGGGAGAAAGTGTAACGCGCAATAAGTCCCGCCTTCTAAATAAGAGCCAATCGCTGACTGGTAAAGTCATCGCTACTGCAGCGGCCGTTAGAATCACCGGTTTCTATAGAAACAGTCAGACGCGCGCCTCCGAAGAGACACGCATTTAGGTCTGCGCATGCGCATTAGCTTGATCCAGCCTGAAAAATAGTTTTTTTTGTCATGATTCGAGCATTTAGAAACTAAATTTATAAGCCGATTGTTGTTAGATTTCATTGGTGATTTCAAATATGAAATTTAATCGTAAGGTTGGCGAACAGTTTTGGAGAATTTGATGTTTCCCCTTCAAAGAGATTGCATGATGCCCAGGACGCCCGAGAGGCGTTTCAAAGATGGCCGCCGAGTGAAATGACTTGTCTTAAAGGGACTTTGGTAATAATTACTCAAACTCAAACACTCAAGCAGAAATGTCAAAGCTGTGCAAAGTTAATTGGAAGTTAAGAAGGCATAATAGACTGTCAAATGACACAAAAAAATGAAGACATATTGGTGGGACCTAATGTAATATTGTGAGAACGCCACACAGAATGACCACTAATCTCAATATGATCTTAATGTCTATGGCGATTACATCCCTCAGAAGTGTTATTGTACACATAGCAATGCTAAAACAAAACATTCAGGAAGGTCAGCTCTATTCCCAGACACACCTTTGATATAGTCAAAAACTCCGTCCCCTGAACCCAACTGTCTCTGTCCAGACATGAGAACATCATGCCCATTTTTTCGTTTTTGTTTCATGCCATATAGATTGCAGAGCACTTTCCACGACACACTTCGGCCTTTCACCTCACATTTGTTATATTTTTAAATAAAAATAAAATCCATATAAAAGCCTGAGAATTTGCTTCGCCCAGGGCAGTGTTATTTTCTGTATCTTATTATATACTATAGTATCAATATTTTGAGTAGCATATTTTTTACCATTTTAATTTTAGTTGAAGTTTTAGTAATGTTGTTCAATTTTTTCTATTTTTTAGCATTAATTTATTTTTATTTCAGTCAGTTTTAGTAAACAATAGCAACATGCTAATAAATGTAATGTATATTTAAAATGTAAAACTTTTACAATGAAGCTGCAGAAAACATTGTTAAACAATATGTGCTGGACACTGTGTTGAATATGCAAATGAAAATATTCAGGAAATCTTTATTTAAATCAAAATCTCATTAAAAAAAAAGGGGGGGGGGGGGTGTGTAGTGCACAACATAAGCAGTTTTCCCATTTTGAGACAAAATTCATAGAAGTCATTAGAAAGACCTGCCATACCATCTTTCCCACTCCAATATTTACTTCTAACTGCTTTGCATACCACTCATGAATTTTCATGAGCAGATGGCATGACTGACTGGAATTCGGCTCATGGTGGAAATACCCAGGTTTCGGGCACGCAAGCACGATTCAGGTCCATTGACACGCAACTCACAACATGAATGACATGCTGGTAAAATGTATAAGACATACACATTCATTGTCTACTTAAAACATACATACATTGTACATTCTAATGGGTACTACTGAAGTGTATGACTTCATTTTGACCTCTTCTGAGGTCCCCGTCTCTACAGGGATGTTCATCTCCACTGGAGCTATTTGGAGCCACAATGTTGACGTGAACTAGAAGAGCTCAGAGACCAACTATAAAACACAAATCAATTATACTGTACTTTCAGGAGGCACAGAACACTCCTGCAGGCTTTCCCAGAGTTCAATGCATTCACTGCACTTCATTATATAGTAAAATACAAGTGCAACATTCATCCTAAAGCTGAAGGGTTTCATTTTTTCAATGTTAAATACTGTTCCAGTCGTAACTTATGCAGTCAGCATAAGACATATTTCTATATTAGCATATAGACATTTTTTTTTTTTTTTTTTGAAATGGGCTTCAGGTTAAAAGCCTAAAAATGACATATTTTCACATTTTATTCTATGGCATAACAAGTGTCTAAATGGGACTACAGAGGTTGTCAGGGACATTAAACGTCATCACACCGAACAAACAGATAAACTCATCTACTCATTAACCCGCTGTTTATAATTGCATGCTTGCAAACTATTTAAAATGATTTTTATTTATTTTTTATAAAAAATAAAATAAAGACCAAGAGAGTTGTTGGAAGTTTATTGGTGGTGATGTTAAAGTCATCCAACTGCGGTTTAGTTTGTATTAAGCCTACGTTTAGCGTTTTAATTCTGGTGATTGTATTTTAAACTTCATAAAAGTTGTGTTCACAAAACGTGTAAGAATCAAACTTTTGCTGGTCACAGAGCTAAAATGTTTTATTTTATAACCAAAACTTGTCATACTTTGATAACAACTACTGTTAATTATTGATAATCCAATCTAGTGAAACAGACATGGCCATTCATTTGTTATTCTAATGTTATGTTTAGGCTTTACCTAAAATCATGTTCAGACTAGCGCTGCAACGATTAATCGCGATTAATCGTTTGCAAAATAAAAGTCTGTGTTTACGTAATATATATGTGTGTGTTCTGTGTATAATAATTATGTATATATAAATACACACACATACAGGTATAAAGTTTAGAAATATATGCATGTATTATAAATATATATATATTTATATATATTTTATATTACATATAAACAAATATTTTATACATAAATATAACATTTTTCTTAAATATATACATGAATGTGTGTGTATTTATATATACATTATTATACACAGAACACACACATATATATTACGTAAACACAGACTTTTATTCTGTAAACGATTAATCACGATTAATCGTTGCAGCCCTAGTTCAGACGGTGATACACAAATGTGCATATTTAAGCATTTCATACAGTGGGCTTAACCACCTCACTCTTGCAGCAGATTTAGTTCACAAACAACGGACAGTCGTGACCTAAATATGAATTTCATTTACAAATAAATTCTAAAATTCAGCATTAGTAACTTACTTTTCACGCCATCAGTAGCGCACACTCAAGCTAGGAGGATCTCCTGTTCGTGGCTCAGTTTGAGTCAGACTTGTGAATTCAGTGAATTGTTAACTGAAGACTCGCTCTGAATGGATCAGTGAATCAGTGAGTTGTTGAATCGAGAACAGATGCAATCGGATTAATGCGATTCACGAACGACTCATTCAGTGCGATTTGCGAACCAATTTAACAGGTTGATTGAAAAGAATCGGCTCGTTCACTATGCGGACATCACTATCAGGTCACTCAACGGGTGATTATTTCATCAGTTCAAAAAAACTAAAATTTATAGTTGAGTAAAAAGTACAATATTATGCTTTGGAATATAGTGAAATAAAGTTTTCCAAAATAAAAATACTTTGATAAAGTACAGATACTTGAAAAATGTACCCAAGTACTACAGTAACTGTCCACCACTGTAAATTACACACTTCACTTTATCTCTGATAATATTCGCCTAAAATTGTCCTGGTCTTGGGTCATAAGTACAGTTGCAGTGACTAGTATTCAAAAAAGAGAAACACAGAAGAAAAAGATAATCCATCTTTATTTTCCAGCCAATGCTAGAGCCGATTACACAGATCCTGTTTTGAGAACAAACAGTTAGACAACACCCTGTTCCCTCACAGGTGAGCACATGGTGTGTGTGTTTATTTGATTATTTGGTATGCGTGTTATAAAACTCTATGATCTTTTCAAACCTTGACCAGTTATCAAAACTCAGATCAATAAACTTTAACATTGAAAACCAAACAGCTGCTCACTCATAAAATAATAATAATAATAAAAAAATCTCATAAACATTAATGGTCATTAAACAATAAAATGATTATACAACCAACCTTGACAACATTTTCATTTAAACCATCACGTATACAGGCATAAACGGCTTTAATTTTCTTTTCTTTTTTTTTTTACTGTCTGTATATACAACTCTGATTGAGGAGCGAATTAATGCCAACAGTATGCATTCAATTATTTTCTCATTTTATTTTTGATTTAGTAAAATGTATAAAAGGGCATTAACCAAAATTAATTAGTATTGTATAGGTATTGTTTATTGTTAGTTGAGGTTTACTTCATAATGTGTTAAATATTAATCCTCCGGAGCCTTGTGGAATATGTTTATGATGGATGGATGTGGATGGAGATACTTTCTTCAGCTCATACTCGTTTGTAACACTTACTACCATTATAAAGCTCAGATGCGTCAGGATATTTATTAATATAACTCTGATCGTGTTCATCAGAAAGAAGAAAATCATATACACCTAGGATGGCTTGAGGGTGAGTAAATCTTGGGGTAAATTTAATTTGAAAGTGAACTAACCCTTTAACTAATGATAAAGTTTAGAACATCATTACAAAATTTTAACATCTCAATGTTCCTTTCACCTAAAACAGTCATAATTTAGTTTTACATGACCATGTGCCACCCACTCTCTGACCTTTTGAGTTAAATTAGATGTGTTTTGCTTCTGTGCCTTCTATGTAAACACCTTCTTTGCATGTGAATTTGTGAAAAGAGGAACAATGCTTACTGAGCTTCCAATTTCCTCCTTATTCACTTTGATTGAATGGGCCAAGTCTCCGGCCAGCAAACGGGTATTGTCAGAAATCCAATTACTTTTGCAACAAGATATTCCGAAGAATATTTAAGAAAAATAAAGGTAACACTTTACAATAAGGTTCATTAGTTAAACATTAATTAATGTATTAACTAACATGAACAATACATTGTTACTGTATTTACTAATCTTCATTAATGTTAATGAAAATACAGCTGTTCGTTGTTTGCTCATGTTAGTTCGCAGTGTATTAGTAAATGTTGAGATTAACATTAACAAAGATTAATAAATGCTGTAGAAGTGCAGTTCATTATTAGTTCATGTTAACTAATGTTAACTAATGAACCTTATTGTAAAGTGTTACAAAAATAAATATATGCAACTCAAATGATTGTGGATTCTTCTGTTTTATAGGTAACCAATTATATCAACAGAGAACATTTACAATGTTTTACACAGATCTCTAATGTTTGTTAAACAGCTTTTATTATCATAAGAACTGTGACTCATTGATACATTTTATTTGATACATTTTAGTTTTTCAAAAACTTTTTTCTCTCTCTCATATCTTTAGATAACTGGTATCTATGGAAGCTTGTTTCCGCCACTAAATAAAAAATATAAAAGATAATTGCGACTTTTTAATCTCACAATTGTGACTTTATAGCTCGCAATTGTGACTTTATAGCTTGCAATTGTGACTTTATAGCTCGCAATTGTGACTTTATAGCTCGCAATTGTGACTATAGCTCGCAATTGTGACTATACTTTATAGCTCGCAATTGTGACTTTATAGCTCGCGATTGTGACTTTATAGCTCGCAATTGTGACTTTATAGCTTGCAATTGTGACTTTATAGCTCGCAATTGTGACTATAGCTCGCAATTGTGACTATACTTTATAGCTCGCAATTGTGACTTTATAGCTCGCGATTGTGACTTTATAGCTCGCAATTGTGACTTTATAGCTTGCAATTGTGACTTTATAGCTCGCAATTGTGACTATAGCTCGCAATTGTGACTATACTTTATAGCTCGCGATTGTGACTTTATAGCTCGCAATTGTGACTTTATAGCTCGCGATTGTGACTTTATAGCTCGCAATTGTGACTTTATAGCTCGCGATTGTGACTTTATAGCTCGCAATTGTGACTTTATAGCTCGCAATTGTGACTATAGCTCGCAATTGTGACTTTATAGCTCGCGATTGTGACTTTATAGCTCGCAATTGTGACTTTATAGCTCGCGATTGTGACTTTATAGCTCGCGATTGTGACTTTATAGCTCGCGATTGTGACTTTATATCTCGCACTTGTGACTTTATATCTCGCACTTGTGACTTTATATCTCGCACTTGTGACTTTATATCTCGCACTTGTGACTTTATATCTCGCAATTGTGACTTTATATCTCGCAATTGTGACTTTATATCTAGCAATTGTGACTTTATAGCTCGCAATTGTAAAGTGTTACAAAAATAAATATATGCAACTCAAATGATTGTGGATTCTTCTGTTTTATAGGTAACCAATTATATCAACAGAGAACATTTACAATGTTTTACACAGATCTATCTCTAATGTTTGTTAAACAGCTTTTATTATCATAAGAACTGTGACTCATTGATACATTTTATTTGCTTAAGAGGGATAGTTTACCATTAACTGTATAACTTGCTTTTTGTGCCACTGTGCGTCCGCATGATGTCATAAACGTTCAAGTCGGAGCTATGGATTTCCACACAAGTTTTCCAAGTGGTGCTCAATTGCACTTTTCCAAGTAGGAAACTGGAAATTCTGACTCTGCTCGTTGAATAGGAAACAGTATTTTATGTCAAAATATGCAACAAGACCAAACATTTTGTGAATTATGTGAGTCCATTACAGGCAAGTCATTTCACCCGGCGGCCATTTTGAAACGTCTCTCGGGCAGCTAATTCAGTCATGCAAGTATAGCTCCTATCTCTTTGAATAGGGTGACATCACTAACCTCATGATTAAATTTCATATTTGAAATCTCCAATGAAATCTGAAAACAACTGTTTCATAAATTTAGCTTCAGAACGCCTTAAATCATGACCAAAAAAAGTATCTTTCAGGCTTGACCAGCCAATGTGCAGTCATAAACGTTCGTCTCAGAACACTGACTGTTTCTAAGCAAACCGGAGCTTCTAAGAGCAGCTGCAGTGACACAATGACTTAACCAATCAGTGATTGGCGCTTGCGTGCTTCACTGGGACTGCCATTGCGTGCTTCACTTTCGCCCATTCATAGTAATATGAGTCTTTGTATATCTAAAGTCTTTGATATGACTCAACATGCATAGAAAGACAATATACTGTAAATTATCATACAGTAATACAGCCCAAATTAACCAGAGGAGTAATCACTGGTCTTTGACCTCTGCAGTGAAACACACTATTGGTCATCCACCAATCAACACCACCATGTTCTCCATTATCTGGCTAAGATCTCCTGAAACTGTTTGACATTGTGATGTGATTGTGATTACATCGAACGAGAGGTTTGGCAGCATAATTTCATCAAACTCAATTGTCTTTGCAGAATAAAACACTGTTCTTCAATTTAGCTGATGTGTGTGTTTCTGTTTAATAAAACTACTCAGATTCTTATTTAAATAAAAATTAAAAGAAGTTTCTATTGTAGATGCAGTCAGTTCTGAACAGTGCCATTATTGCTAAATAAAACTAAAAAAAATTTTTTGTTAATTGAAATAAAATATAAATACACTGTGTTCTAAATTATTATGCCAGCAACATATCTGTAGGATTTTAGTACAATAAACATTCAGAAATGAGTTTTTCAAAAACTTTTTTCTCTTATATCTTTAGATAACTGGTATCTATGGAAGCTTGTTTCCGCCACTAAATAAAAAATATAAAAGATAATTGCGACTTTATAGCTCGCGATTGTGACTTTATAGCTCGCAATTGTGACTTTATAGTTCGCAATTGTGACTATTGCTCGCAATTGTGACTTTATTAGCTCGCAATTGTGACTTTATAAGCTCGCAATTGTGACTTTATAAGCTCGCAATTGTGACTTTATAGCTCGCAATTGTAACTATTGCTCTCAATTGTGACTATTGCTCGCAATTGTGACTATTGCTCGCAATTGTGACTATTGCTCGCAATTGTGACTATTGCTCGCAATTGTGACTATTGCTCGCAATTGTGACTATTGCTCGCAATTGTGACTATTGCTCGCAATTGTGACTATTGCTCGCAATTGTGACTATTGCTCGCAATTGTGACTATTGCTCGCAATTGTGACTATTGCTCGCAATTGTGACTATTGCTCGCAATTGTGACTTTATTAGCTCGCAATTGTGACTTTATAGCTTGCAATTGTGACTATTGCTCGCAATTGTGACTTTATTAGCTCGCAATTGTGACTTTATAGCTCGCAATTGTGACTTTATAGTTCGCAATTGTGACTTTATAGCTCGCAATTGTGACTTTATAGCTCGCAATTGTGACTTTATATCTCGCAATTGTGACTTTATAGTCCGCAATTGTGACTTTATAGTCCGCAATTGTGACTTTATAGTCCGCAATTGTGACTTTATAGTCCGCAATTGTGACTTTATAGCTCGCAATTGTGACTTTATAGCTCGCAATTGTGACTTTATAGTTCGCAATTGTGACTTTATAGTTCGCAATTGTGACTTTATAGCTCGCAATAGCAAGTTTATATAACGCAATTCAGAGAAAAAAGACAGAATTGCGAGATAAAAAGTCGTAATTATACATTTTTTATTCAGTGGAGCAAACAAGCTTCCATGGGTATCAATCTCAGACAGGTTAGTTAAGTAGTTTGTCAGGTCTTAGGTTAAGTAGTTTGTCAGGTCTTAAAGAGAAACCTACTTAAAGAGGCTGTTCCACATTATTAAGCAAGTCACAGTTCTCATGCAATATGGGGAGGAAGAAAGATCTTTCTGAAGATGAAAATCATGAAATGGTGCAATGTCTTGCAAAAGGCATAAAACATTTAATATTTTGAAAAAACTGAATAGAGATTGTCAAAAAGTTTGTGAGTGATTTAGAGCACAGAAGAAAATGGTCAGATAAAGGATTATTAAGGGAAGTTTCTGTCTAACAAATGAATTGTATTAAAAGGGTCACTGTTGAGCAGCAAACAGGTATTTGAAGCTGGTGTTGTCTCTGGAGTCTCAAGAAACTCTCCATGCAGGCTGGCAGTTGTGTGTAAAGTTGCATTTCAGCACCCCTAACCAAAATGTACAAAGACCGTTTAAATACAAAATGACAAATGCACATAACGTGACTTTTTCCTGCAGCTCTAAAGTGATTAGTCACATGGTATTTATGCATCAGTTGATTGAAAAACAGTATGGGAAAGACAGCAGATTCCAAATCAAAATTTTCCATGGGTTCGTCCACGAGTCAAGTAACTGCCATTTAAAAAATGGCAATGCTAATGGATAGCTTTCAGTTTCTCCAAGTATTACAGACCACTCTCAAGACTACAAGTATTACAGAAACGGCAAATAAACTGCTCAGCGCTAATACAAGAGTAGTGACAGTTCAATCAATAAGAGCATGACTCTGACAAGGTTCAACTCTGTCAAAATGTAACTGGTGAGTCTGCAGTTTCTAACGTGTTTGGCAGTTCATTACAGCACTAAAGGAAAAGAATGGAAAAAATGTCCTATAGACACACACACACACACACTCCAACAAATAGGTCTAAACATCCTGTCACATTGTGCCACTTCCAGTACTTGTTTATAATGCTGCAATGCCGTTTCGTGTCAGCAGAAATGGAAAGGTTTCCAGAGAATTGAAAATGATGACTTTGATCCAACCGCGCATGTGACCCTGAGGTCAGTCTTGGGAATAAATCAACAGCAACTGCTTCTTTCACACAGCCTCTCACTCTCGTCAAACTCTCCGCAACCCACACATGTCAACACCTTGTTTTTGTTGCAAGGAAACCTTTCAAAATCCAATTTATTTTGCAATAAAAATGAAAGCTCTTGCAAAAATGACCGACAATCAACATCCTATGTAGGGCAGGACTTGAATTTTGGGTTGGATTGTGGGTATTGTGCAGAATTTTACTAATTCCCGCAGGTTCCGCAATTGTAATGCAGGAAATTCTTGCAAATATTTTCACTATAGGATATAGGTGGAATGAGAGCATTAAACAACATAGATTGTTAGATCAAATCAGTAATTTGAAAACTTTATGCAAACTTTAATGTCTTAAGTGAATGTCAAAGGTCATTTACAGCATGTTTTCAAAAGTGCTTCTTTACAAAATAGTAAAAATAGTAGCAACTACAGAATAATATCAGAAAGAAAGGGAAAGAGAATTAATAGTTAAATGAGGAGCTTTTGCACAAGCAAGCACCAAGCACTCTTTTTCTCCAAATAATGAAAAAAATATAGTTTTAGTCTCATATTCATGGCAAACCAAAATTATACTTTCAGGACATGAGATTAGAGATCTGAAACTGTCATTTTTGTAGATGGGTCATCATAATGTAGTACAGCACCATGGAGACTAAACACATGACGTGTGCCACACTCACAAAGTAAGCTGACAGATTAGTCAGATTGTTTGGCTTGCTGTGTGTACTGTGAGGTTACTACAGGACGTCTCTGCGTACACTTCTTTTCTCCAGAGTGAACTACAGTAACCTCTGATCAAGAAGTCTGATGGCTTCCTCCACCCTGTGTGTTTATGAAGCAAGATTAGTTTCAGCATTTTACCCAAACATTTCAAGCACTGTGGGTTTTAATGTGTCCTTTTACCCTGATAACAGATCAGACGTCTACTAGATAGTGTTTAACTTACGAAAAAACAACCCAAAACAGACACCAGATCAGTAGCTAAAGAGTCTGTTGTGTTACACAGCAATGGTGAGCATGTTGGCGGCTGACTCAGTTGTAATGACTGGAGACGGGCGGCTTTGGTTGACCTACAGTGACTCCTAGATAGAGATGTTTGTCTGAGATGTTTACCCATAACAAAGTATTTTGGTGTATGCCATTTGGCTATGGATATGAATGATATTGCAAATCATGCAGCTTGGTGAGGAGAGTTAGGATATTACTTTAATGCGATGTGACAAAATGAACGAAAAAATTCTAATTTAAAGTAAATGTTTTCTATTTTAATATACTTTAAATGTAATTTATTCCTGTGATGGCAAAGCTAAATTTTCATCAGCCATTATGTCAGTCTTCAGTGCAACATGATACTTCAGAATTCATTCTAATATTCAGATTAAAATCTTCTTTTTAATGTTTTTGTAGAAACTGTGGCATATTTTTCAGGATTTTTTAATAAAAAAAAGTTCAGAAGAACAGCTTTAATTGAAATTGTTTGTGACATTATTAGGGGTGACCCTAGTTAGACAATGAGAAGAGGCGAATTAGTCGGTTAGTCACATAAAAAAAATTCCTCAGAAAGTGGAGAAGTCTCACAGTCTGTGACGGACAGATAGTAAAAGCTGATTCATGTGGTTTTATGTCAGACAATTCCCAATGTAATACCAAATTTAGCATTTTAAATCAACAGTACATTTTTTGTTAACCTTTTACCATATTTGAAATTGATTAATAAGCTTTCCATTGGTTTGTTAAGATAGGACAATGTTTGGCCGAGATACAACTATTTAAAAACCTGGAATCTGAGGGTGCCAAAAAAAAAATCAAAATATTGAGAAAATCTCCTTTAAAGTTGTCCAAATAAAGTCCTTAGCAATGCATATCCACTCACAAAAATCAATTTTTGATATATTTATGGTAGGAAATTTTCAAAATATCTTCATGGAATATGATCTTTACTTTACTTTATTGTTGGCTACTGCTACAAATATACCCGTGTGACTTGAATGGTTTTGTGGTCCAGGGTCACATATGTCTTAGAGTATCGCAATAATATTGTATCGTGAGTTCAGTATCGTAATATGTACACCCCTATAAAATACTCATTTTTGGTCATACAGATAAGATAACATTTTAAACTGTAAAGGGTCTTCTTTTATTTAAATGCAATAACAACAAGACTTTGTGCTTTTGAAAATAAAAAAACAGAGCGCTTTTCATTCATCTCGGTCTTCGTGTACTGGAGCTATGGCTTAAATGGATGATTAACAGTTGTCTACAAAAATCTTTAGTCAGGGCAGCCCAAGACATTATAAATGTCTTTACTGTCACTTCTAATCAATTTAATGCATCTCTTTTGACCTTCACTCATCTGTTCAAAACTCCTTCCCCAAATCCAATCAGACAGTAAAGTGAGTTTTTATGGTTATCTAGACAAAAGGACAAAGCATCAGAGAGGTTGTATAGATTCTAAAATTTTCCCAAGGGTTATCATACATAAGACCGTATTCATCAACAGATAATGGCACTTTTGCTGTAAATCATTCCTATTTGTATCAATATTTACTTCCAATTCATGTTAAACCTCACATGTTCTATCACTAGAGACCTGGATTTGCCACAGACAGCAGAAGAGTGGCTGATCTCAGGGTTAACCAGAGTCATGCGTGCAGTGGAGAGAGCGACTGTAGTTCCTGCAGAAGTAAACCTCTGATAGGATGTTTGATTTAAGTAGTCATTTACAATTCAAGGTCTGTTTTGATCCAACTGAATTTATGATAGTGTTATTGACATTACAACACTTGCGATTTCTCAAAAGATGGAGTTTGTACGTTTGTAAAGTTGTTCCACCAACACTTGAGTCAATCGACAGTGATAAACCAAACTTGTTGCTGTTTTGCAAGCTGACTTGAGCTTTTAAATGCAGCAATATGCTTGTGCGTCAAAAGGAATATTTCTAGCTCAGCAATATTAAAGTATCTGCATATGACCTTGTGTGGTAGAATTAGGTTTCTATATAGCAGTGTTTCCAAACCTTTTTTCTTACAGCCCTATGTGTAAGGCTCAAGTACCCCTCCATCACATTGACATTTCAGTATTATTTAACTATAGTAGGTGTTATTAATAGTTTGAATGAGCATTTCTTTTTATTTTAATTTGTTGTTTTATAGTTATATACTTTTATTGTTTATTTAGCTTTAATTTATTTTAATTGCTTTATTACTAATTATCATTTAAGTTTTTACTTTAGTTTTTCATATATATGAAAAATAAAATCCTTGATCAAAAACTTGATCTTTTGAAATAAAAGACATCTATGTAACATTAAAACATCCTGCAAATTTCATAGCTTAAAATGTCCTTCTAAATAAAGAATAAAGCGTTTCTTTATTTACGCTTTATTTTCATTTGGATATTTTGGGATTTGGATCAAATGGGCAAATAGTTTTTTCCTCTTTGTCGCCATCTCTGTTTCAAACCTGCAATTGCAGTCATATGCGGAATAGTTGTCTGTACGTGCGTTGTGCCTCGGCACGGCTCGTCAGCACGGATGAATCTAATGCTGTCAGTCACCGCACCAGTGTGGATACTGCACTTCAGAATCACAGATTCTACGTCTTGAAAGTATGACCAATATAAGAATTTTCATTGGAAAATATCGTCCAAACAAGTAAGTAACATTTCTGCCACTTTTGTTCTGACCAACTGAGGAAAAAAGGATTAGGCCTACAATAAATCGCGCTGCCAGTGATGATCAAATCTAACGATTGCTTAGCTTGGATCACGTCAAACCGTGAAATTTATTATTACTGTTATACTTTGTTCTCAAATTGTTAAGTGTTAAAAACATCAGCATTACGTGACTATGTGTATTTAGTGTACATTAGCGTTACCTGTAGATTTCAATTTCTGTAGCCACTCCACAGTCCAAAGTCTTTTGCTTTTTGACTACGGGAGAATAATTGATGATTGTCATTTGGACCTTTCTGGATTACAATCCGCCATCAAAATGATAAGTTTAATTATTCCAGCTGCTGTGAGAACAGGCTATAAATGATCCGCTACAAGCAGCATCCTCACATAATAAAACCGACTAGCCTGGACGGGACTCCTTCCTTTCTGTTTACGGACGTGACGTAATGACACAATGACGAATGGTTGCATGCTCGAATTTCCCGTGGAAATCCACCATGTCGCTCTTATTATAAAACATTAGTACAAGCTTACCGTTGTGAATCGAGACAAGATAATGAGTTAGTTTTGAACACTGGCTGGTTATGTACTTGCTCAAAAATTGACTAATTAATTTTTAACCAAAAAAGTTACAGACTGCAGCTTTAAATAAGCAAAAAAATAACTGATTTGAAATAATAAATAAATACAAAGTTCTGTCATGAAACTATAGATGGCACAGCCTAATAGGTCCTTTAACTGAACCTGCTTGTAATCACTTTATTATCTATAGGGCACAGCTGACAGGCTACTGATACAGCAGGAACCAATAAGCTTGCGTGCTAAACCCTCCACCTTCCCCAGCTCCACCTGCATAGATCTGCTATGGGTAATTCATGTATGCTATATTGTACAGCAGCAGCATGTCTTACTTGCTCACAGCAGCGTGTTGTGTATGTATTGGCAGTACAAGTCCCGTACTTGCTCTGCAGCAAGTTCTATTCCTCCAAGACCAAACACATCAACATTGTCATACCCATTAACATGCCAAACAAGAGTTGTCACGACAGACCTGAAATTCTTAATGAAGTAAAGTAGCACATAATTTTTTCTGCCAGTGTAATCTACACACTCACATTTTTATTTCTTTGTTTAAAACAGAAATAAAAATGAGCAATTATTACAACTTATTATTTTAATTTATTAATAAAACAAAGAAAAAAAGAAAGATCTTTCCAAATGCATTTTGAAAATATTACATGAGCCTCATTGTTGAGAATCACTGCTTTATAGGGACGGTTGCACTACATGCATTGCTGTTAAATAGTGTACAACTTTCAGTGCTGATGTAATTCATAACACTGACACTCTATTCTCCCTTCCAAAGCACCAATACTACTACTATTTCAACCTCTGTCAACACACACACACACACACACACACACACACACACACACACAAGATTATATAACCATCCCTGAGTCATGACAAGAATGAGGGCACGTACCTCAGCAACACCCTGAGTGAATTACAGTGTGTGTGTGTGTGCATGTGTGGGGACCATAAAACAACCAACAGTACAAACATTTATCTTCTTCAATCGATAACACAATAAAACATGGGCAGTGCTGAATTCTGATAACATGCAGTTAGATATGGCTTTACCACGATTATCCACTAAAGACCTCAGTGTACTGCATGTGCTCAGGCTTGCATGTGATCCAGCACTGCAATACAAGCCAGCTGGACTTCTTATATCCACCACACTAATAACCTGCCACACTGTTCCTTCTTCCCTACAAAGATCTTAAAAGTTGCAAAAAAAACAAAAACAAAGTATGTGATTTGAGAATTACGAAATCACACAATTGAACTTTTGCTATATTGTGAGTTCAGAAATTATCATTCTGAATAAATTAAATTTAAACAATCCCCTCCCCCTTTTTATTATATGAGTCATTGACAAATAAGGTTCTTAAAAGTGGAAAAAACATAATGGAAATAATTTATTAAGTGCATTAACAATGCCGTTTTTATAATAAATTAAGGCTGCTTTTATCATTTTTGACAAAATGGACAAAATGTGTCACCAAAATTTCGGTTTTACCGAGTGACTTTTTTGGTTATACCGAATGCCGATATTTTCAAACAATGCTAAAAGGCTCAAATCTAGCTAGCTAGCTAGTTAGCTAGCAAAAGTACAATCAAACATTTTATATTTAGTACAAGTTTTTAAAACATTACATTTTCCATGTTTTATAGCATTTGTACCAAATTACCTGATATTTCGAGACATGCATATTAGCAAGTGAAAACATGAATTTTTCAAATAGTTAAAAGAGACCATGTGATCCTTTGTAGGTGTCTGAATGATGTCACATCCTGTGAGCGTGATATTGACCACATGACTTGATCCAAAATGGTCCTTTTATATTGGTTACTCCAAATGACATCAATGAAATTAATTTTTCCGGACATTCTTTCTTATAACAAAGCAATGACTTCTACACATATTTTTAATACCATTTTTGCACTATGTTGATATATGATGTAATAAAATCATGCCAGAATAAAAATATATATTATTGCATTTTAAGATATTTAAAAAACAAATTAAATGGCTATATTGGCCTTTGGACGGTTAAACAGAATGACCTTTTGACACTTCAAAATCTTTAAAATACCTTTATATGTAGCAAAATGTAATTAAAACTCAATTCAATAACAGATATCTAGTTGTACTACCTCTCATACTTTGGATGTAATATCTTTGTTTTTTATTATTATTAAGGCCTTTAGACAAAAAAAAAAAAAAGACCCGTCACATCATTGACCCATATATGCATATTATAATATAATATAATATAATATAATATAATATAATATAATATAATATAATATAATATAATATAATATAATATAATATGCATATATGGGTCAATGATGTGACAGGTCTTTTTTTTATTTTTATTACATGCATGATTTTATTACATGCATATTATATATTATATATATATTTTATATATATATATTATATATATTTTATATATATATATATTATATATATTTTATATATATATATATTATATATATTTTATATATATATATATTATATATATTTTATATATATATATATTATATATATATATAAAATAAATATAATATATATATATATATATATTATATATATTTTATATATATATATATATTATACATTTTTTATTTATTTATATATTATATATATTTTATATATATATATATTATATATATTTTATATATATATATATTATATATATTTTATATATATATATATAATATATATTTTATATATATATAATATATATTATATATATATATATATTATATATTATATATATATATATAATATATATATATATATATATTATATATATATATATAATATATATATATATATATATTATATATATATATATATATATTTATTATATATATATATATATATATATAATATATATATATATATTATATATTATATATATATATATAATATATATATATATATTATATATTATATATATATATATATATATATATATATATATATATATATATATATATATATATATATATATATATATATTATAACCCTATTCAGGGTCCAAATGTCCAAATACCTTTACAAAGAAGTACTGTGATGCTTTAGGGTGCAGTGATGGTATCAGATAGTAATACCATGGTCCTTTAATATGTAACTGTACTGAATGATTGATTACCATACTCATGTACCATATGTTTACGTGGTACTCAAAGATACTTCAAAAAAACAAAAAAACAACAACTACAGAACATGGCCAAAAACTTGTGTTGCCATAGCCCATGTCCGAAAACATGGTAATATGAGGGTTCCTCCAAGTTCCTTAATACAGTACACATCCAAAAACATGGTATTACTATGGAACATGCCCACAAACCATGATATTGCCATGGTAGTGTGTCAAAAACATGATAATGCCATGGTACAAAAATCTGATATTATCATGAATACTATGGTACTACCGTGGCACATGTCAACAATCATGTCTGAAAAAGGCATTAGTGTTGTAAAACAGTTTACTCACTCATTTTCTAGTAGAGTCATACAGACGACCTCTTTCACCCCAGGGTTGTTGGCCTTCTCACTGGAGCAGCGCTGCAGGTTCCAGGTGGCCACTCGCACCACGGGCTTCCCATCACGCGTGCCCGCTGGAGGCTCCACGCAGGGCCGAACAGAAGTGACAAGCGGCGGTCCTCCGAGCGGAACGTCCATCTCATCGCTGCGGACACTGAAGGACGTGGGGCTCGGGTGCGTGAACCCTCCGTTCGTGTTCGTGGAAGGAGTCCTGGAGCGCTCCACGAACACCTGGAAACGGATCCGGTCCAGCAAAGATGAATTTATGTTGGCCACTTTAACCAGGTCTTCGATGTTTTTGAACGGGCCGTGCACGGAACGGAACTCTACGATGTTCTTGGCGATTTTCTCTGTGATGCCGCGGACGCTCATGAGCTGCGGCGGCGTGGCCGTGTTTATGTTCACGCCGGTGCACGGCAGGTGCTCGTGCTCTTTGCGCAGAGACGAAGGCGAGTGATTAGACGAGCTGTTCTTGCTCGACACGCATATCTCTAGTTTAATCGCCTCTAATTTAGTTGCACCGACTCCACTGACTAGCGCCAGGTCTTCTACTTTCTTGAATCCGCCGATGCATTCCCGGTACTCTACGATGTTCTGAGCCACTCCGCGGTTCACGCCCGGCAGAGTCATAAGCTCCTCTTCGGTGGCGGTGTTGATGTTCAGCCGCTCCTGATTCACTAGTATGTTGCTGAAGTTGCATGCCGCGCTGAACTTGCGCTTGCCCTGGCAGAAATCCGTGGGGTCCTTGGGAATGGACCGGTGGCACCCGAGATTCCCACCCATGTGTCTCGGTGATTCAGTTCGGGAACTGAGAATGAAGCCCGTCCGGATCCAGGTGGCACATGGACTAATCTTGATATTTAAACTTGATATTTAAAGCTATTAAATCTTTAACGACCTCTCGTTAAACATACACAAACAGATATCGCTGTAATCTCTCCTATCTGTGTCAGTTCTTGCAGAATTCCCTGTGTTTTCTCAGTCTCGAAGCAGAAAGAACAGCGTCCATGTCAACGCTCATCCAGGCAGACTGAACTGAAGTGAACTCTAGCGCGGTTTCTCTGTCATGCTGTCCGATTCGCGAACGAACGACTCTTTTTAATGATTCAATGGAATTTATTCAAGCAGCATTACTGTGAATGAACTTTCTGTGAGAAAACTGTAAATGAACCATGGTCAACATAATATCAGACAAGGTAGGTAGGCTAATTTATTTGAAAAACACACAACATAATTAGAATTTATGTGTGAGGAAACTTTTGATACGACAAATATTAGGCTAAATTACGTGCAAAAATGTCCAGGGAACTTTTGAGCGACGACTCAACGGACCGTCTTGTTCGAACGAATCGACTCTCTAAAGCGAATCGCACTTCACAAAGCTATTTGAAAGCACTCCTCAAACCTGAGGGGGGCGTTTCCTCCTGTCTATTTTATTGGCCATTGTCTGTGACTCTCTCGAATTGTGACACTTGATAGAGACACGGAGCTATTGTGATTATTTGATCCCTCATGAACATTTTGTTCAGATTTATTGTACATGCAGTAGCTAATAGGAATGAAAAAGTAGGCTAAGTACAACAAATCTGAGCTTAAATATCCATTCTGGAAGGCTTATGTTTTGAATATTGTCTAAAAACGTTGTCTAATGAAAGTTCCTGTATGTATGACATGTCACAATTTATATAGGCCTATCTTGTTGTCAAAGTAATTATCACAATGTGCATCTGATCTGAATGCCAGATGATTAACTTTGGTTGTGATAGCAGCAAATGGAAGATAAAATGTGCCTCAGGATTTAAAATAGTTTCTTATCAAGGACATGTAGCTGTTTAATAAAGAAAATAAAATATTAAAATAAAACTATACAAAGTCCAAATCCTAATCTCACAATTATTTAAATATAACATTTATTACTTTGCATTTTGGAACACAAATTGCCTATTGTGTTTAAATGTGCCCTAGCAGCTAAACAATTTCTGGAACAAGGTGTGCTTGGGGTTGACCGACACTGGCATTCATGTGTTGAGTTTACATATCTGACATTCTCTATATGTTGACTTGTTTAGGTATGTGGCAATGATCCAGCACCATTTCCTCACAACTAGTACTGAGATGTGTGTTGTGATAGGTCATGACTAATGTCTTTTAGTTCCAGGTTAGAGCCATATTTTTATTGAACTCCATCACCACATCACATGTATGTACTTCTTTTTTTTTTGCTCTCCCCTATTTCCTATCTCATACACTCGTACAACAATACTACAATGCATATAAGAGGTCTGCTCATTTAAAGTAAAGCACATATGCATGGTTATCACACAAGATAATCTGCCAACATGAAAGCCACAAACATTTTGTATGTAATATGTAATTTCACACATAAGTGTGCTGTTGTTTCTGAATATTGAGTAAATTACATTTAAACACAATACTGCCCATAGCATGTGCTGCCCAATGATGCACTCACTTACAGGTGTGTTACTGGCCACTGGTTTAATCTACTTATGTCAAATGCAAAACACATTTCTATGGACGTATTGGATTTTTGGGTTTACTTCAAGTATTGGGTTTACATGAGGTAAAGTTTAATCGATATATTTCTAGTTATAATCGCTTCATGAGGGTGCATGTAAACGTAGTAATTGATGGTGTCCCTGAATGAATCAGTGTTTTTCACTGAATCAGTTTAGTGAAAGATTCATTACTTTCTCACCCATAAAGACAGCGGCACTTGTCGCCATCTACTGGCATAACAATGTAACCTCACTGAAAAATACCCAGTACACAAGACTGTAGTTTTGTTCCAAATTACAGACTATAGACTATGCACCAGGTACTCTACCGTCTAGTGTATAAACGTTATAAAGTTATTTCATTATTCGGCATTGGAGTCTGATAGCTCCTCCCCCTCCCATACGTAATTAAATCTGCACAGTTGAGTGCATTAAGTCAAATCCTCTTTAAGGCAAGCCCCCTAGGTTATCAATAAAATAAAGAAAGAGAGAACGAAAGCGTACCTCAGACTAGAGGCCATTTTTGAATGGATGTCAATGGTGGAGAGGCTTCAGTACACTGAATAAACTGCTTTTGTGAGGAAATAGCTTATCACTTAATGTTAAGCGACAGAGAGGATTCAGTTTATGGCACTATTCATTGTATGGTACCGCAATCTGTTACTGCATCCGAAATCACATATAGCAGTTACTACATTTGTTTTGAAACTTACTTCGTGACTGTTAAAAAAAGTATGTTATATAGAATGAATGTGTGTGGTATGAATGAAATTTGGATGCATTACTTCTGCCATGTTGTCACTGTCATGTGACCTATGTAATAGAAAAGTAGTAGTAGTAGATCATTTAGGTACTTTTTGCCTACTGTTTTTGCATATTATGTACACAGACATACTACTCTGGTACTGTTTTTCGCATACTATATAGTAGGGAAGTATTCGATTTCAGATGCAGAGTGAAGGTCGCACAACTGAAATTCAATGAGGTCAAGGATGTAATATGATTGGCTATCTAGTCATACGTGAACCAAGCTGGCCGTTATGCTCTCTCCAATGGTAGAGTCACATACCTTAGTGTTTCCCAATAATAAGACCAAAGGTGTCTTCCAATTTGTGGACTTTAAATACTTAGATAATGCGCTTAATTAACCAAATTAGCAAAGTGTGGAATGTTGTACACTTCATGCACACAACTGTTGCAGCTTTACTTGTGTAGTGGAGTGGGAGGGGCTATAGAACTCCAGTGTTGACAAAATGACATTTATACACTAGACGGTTGCGTACATAGTGCATAGTATATGTGCATAATGCTGGTCCCCTTACATCAAAGTCGCCATTTTGCGCCGGCATGTTTCTACAGTAGCCCTAAATGGAAAAACTGCTCTATACAGAGCGCGTTTGCTTGACTGGCTACTCTCTTCTGTCTCAGACAACGACATCTTTGTCTGTGTTGGCCACCGTAGTTTCTCTATATTGCAATTCGCATCCTCACTGCTAGATGCCGCTAAAATATACACACTGCACCTTTAAAAAGTATTTTCTATATAGAGTGAATGCATGTAGTATGAATGAAATTTTGAAACATTACATCTATGTTGTCACTGTCATGTGACCTACGGTGTCAGTTGCGTTGCATGACCGCCATTCACAACTCGTGATAGTACACGAGATAGTAAAGTGTCTGTCGGACACACACTTCAGCATTTTAGCGGAAGTAGCAGGTCATCCGGGTACTTTACACCTGCTGGTTTTTCGATATGTATTCAGACATACTACACTGTGTTTTCGCAGTTTATATAGTAGGAAAATATTCGATTTCGAACACAGTTTACAATCCACTGCATGCCTCTTGTGTTTGCAAGCAAATATTTACCAACTAAGTCCTTGTTGAATAGACTTCCAAGTGCACTTGAGGTTCTGAGTTTGTGTGGGTTTGAGTTGAGTTCAGGGGGTTCAGAAACAAGTGAAATGAATGTAACTAGGTGATGTAATTATATTTCTTGGTAACAAAAGGACAGTATCCATGGTGAGAGACTACAGGTGGTGAAACCTAATTTAGACAGGCATGAATATGAACTCATCGATCCTTTTGGATTCGGAGTTTTAGATGTTAGAGCGTATCATATTATACAGCATGGAGTTAAATAATGACTTCATCCTACGGTAGCTGTTATTAATTATATAAAGACACTCTGTGGTGTCTGTAAAAAGTAAGTATCAGATTCATTGGCTGATGAGTCTGCAGATTTGTCTGCCAGCCAGTCATGTTGCACAGAGCCTGATGGGAATGAGGTCACCATTAATCAGGACATTACGATTGGCCAAGCCACAGCAGCAGGCAGAAGCCATTGTCCGCTCTGCTCAATGAGATGTCATGGTAAGGGCTTGTATTTGGCAGGAGGTGTCCAGCCTTGGCATGAAATAAAGAGCTTTGTGTTGGTTACATAAGAGTGATCAGCCAGAGGGCTTTAGAGCGCTGAGGGAACACATTAACAACCTCACACATAGTACAGCCTCCAGACTACCACAGCTGCCAACATGGACACAAGCCTAATCAGACATTAAGTTGAACTTTATAGAGGCCTATATTACCACATACTCTGTGTGCAGGAGGCAAACAGGGGGCCAGTAAATGATACTGTTTATATCAGTGTAGCTGTTTAAAATGCAATTTACTGTGGGCCATTCTCAGGACATGGTGCCATTTGTCTCCCTGACCTATCCACTCCAACTTACATTGCATTCAAGGTGTACATTTTATGAGTTCATGCATTCCCTAGGATTCAAATCAGTCAGTGTACTTTGGTACAGTGTACTTCATTTAAATAAAAGAAAAGCAAGTCTTGACTAGTCAAAACTAATGAACAGAAGATACACGGACCTACGGTGGCCAAGAGAGCTCAACACGCTGCAAATAAAGAAAACATCTTCATCAGTTTGACAACACAAGCGCTGCAAACTCCACAACACTTACAAATAGTGAAACGCGCTGCAAATAAAGAAAACGTGGAGTTTGCAGCGCGTGTGTTGTCAAACTGATGAAGATGTTTTCTTCATTTGCAGCGCGTTGAGCTCTCTCGGCCAACGTACAGACCTATAATTTTATTACTAGATATATGAGTAATGCATATAGAACATTGGTCTCAAACTTAATTCCTGGAGGGCCACAGATCTGCAGTTTTGCTCTGACCCTAATCAAGCACACCTGATCCAAGGTCTTCAGGATTACTAGAAACTTCCAAGCAGGTGTGAGTTGGAGCTGGTTGGAGCTAAACTCTGCAGAGCTGAGGCCCTCCAGCCAGGAATTGAGTTTGAGACCTCTGATATAGAGCATTTGGAGAAAAAAGAAAAAAAAAATTATATATTATCAGAATATATAATAGCCCATTAAAGTTTAATCGATTGAATGGGGACATAATTGGTATATTGTATATTAGTATATTGTTTAAAAAATATATATAATAAATTAAAAACATAAAACATTACTTGACATTTACTAAAATGAGCTTTCTAGATTTTTCTTTTTAGAAAATGCAGAATTTCTCTTTCAACCTCTATACATTTAGAATATAACAAAAAAAACACGTTTGAAAGTAATAATTCCCCAAATTTGTGTAATTTATTTATAATCTTATATTTATAATCTGAGTGATCCTCCTAGAATTTATCTAGATTTAGTTTATTTTAGTTTTGTCTTTATTTTAGTTTTGACTTTAGAGTTTATTCAATAACTATATGAAATCCAAATGTAAAAACACTAAAAGCCTTCCTTCCACCAGAAAAAAATAGTCCCTGAACAGCAACAGAAGTTACATTATTACGCCATAAGATGGCGGCAAAGACTGTCTTTATGAGTGTGTCAGTCAGTAGCGAAGACTTTTACATTGAAAAGACTGAACTGTTGTGAACACGGAACAAGACGCAACTGACAAATGCTTTGACTAGCGCTGTCAGTCACGGGAAAACCCCTTAACTGTTAAAAGGACAAGATATTGCAGTGGACATTTAAGCATATTTTTTATTATGAACATAGGACTGACCTAAAGGAAAATGCTAAATCTGAATGCAGGTAATAAACTCGCTCACTCTTTCTCATACTATTCTACAGAACCGATGGGTGAAGCGGTCATAGCCGTGTTTTATTGTGAATAAAACACAGCTATTGACCAATCAGAATCAAGGACAGGAATTTACAGTTTTATAAGTGCAAATATTACCCTTACTAGACCACGCAGTATTACATTAGATTAAACATATTTTGTTGCAACCAGTGTTTTTTTGTATGGTTGGTTATTTAAAAGGTTCTTTGTGAACTCTTTCTGGTCCATGTTCATGGGTTTGACCAGGTTGCAGTGACAAAACAGATTATCCGATTGACCGATAGCAGGTTATCTGATAATAACTGATTATTATCTGCAATTCTTGTAATTTTAGTGTGAAAAGCTGCAGCATCTCATATCAGATTGAGTTTACTAGTCATACCTTAACACATTATTTACTGTGTCAGTATCCATCTATGAACCTTTGGCACATTGATTTTTCTTTGGAGTCTTCAGAGAGCACCTCTATGCTTTTATTCCAGTCTAAACAGACTGCTGGGGAGTGTTTAGTTTGAACAGTTCTCTCCACAGTAACCCTATGATGTTAAAAATGAGTCAGCACTGATTGGCTGAAACAACATCTATCTTGATGATCAGGGATAACAGTGGGCCAATCACAGAGTCGAGATTAAGTCACATCACCTGATGAGCGAGTTCTCCCAATGATTACTGCAAGACTCCATTAGTTCAAAGTTCTCCATTTGTTTGAGAGTTACATTTAGAATGGGGGCAGAGTTTATACGTGATAGGAAAGACCAAACACACTCAAATGTCATTAGAGGAGCTCCTCTTCGAGTGCAGAGGCCTCAAGACTGTGTTGTCAAGCCTGATGAAATCCCATGACTGAAATTAAACAATTTCTTGGTGAAAGTACTAGTACTAGTGTTCAAGTAAACAGTTTTAATACACGATGAGGAGGCGGCAAACAGCCACGCGGCGACTTTCAATGGCTCTGGTTTCAATGAAAACAGTGCATTTATATAGTGATTACACTGACTTCGAACAACCTGTGCATTAAACGTTTTACACCTTCCAGCCAATCGGAATTGAGTATTCAGACAGACCATAGTATAATAGGAGTTTATAAAAACAAACAACAGTAAAAACAGTGAACAGTACAGCATATATAATGGACATCTAATTTTAAAAACAAAACATTAATTCTTCTGTCCTAAAATGATTTGAGCTCTAAATCATCCTTTTAGCATTAGGACTATTGTTCTGGATGAACTTGAAGCTATGCGCCTCCAATGTAACAACCTGCAGTAACTGATGGCAGTTAACTGTTGCATATTTTGTGAAAGTTACTCTTTACTTGAGTTAAAGATTTCATAACTATGCCCTTAAGTAAATCTGATGTTAACACATAAATTTAAGTCTAGTGCAGTTATTCAACATTTTTGACTCCAAGGCCCCGCCGTTGTCTAAGACAATATTCAAATGCCCTTGTATCTAAGATGATATTTACCTCGGGGACTTCTGCAGTCATAAAAATGTCATTATGTCAACGTTGTACATCTTTTTTTTATGTTAATATAACTTTGAGGCCCCCTAGTGGGCCCCTGGTGTATGCAATGTCATACCCCATTCTTCCATTGCAAGTACATGCATTTTTAACATTAACCAAAAATCAACATTATTTTCAGACAGTATGCCACAGATACTGTCCATAGAGCTTTACTTTCACTGAACCTGGAACATTCCTTTAAGCAGGGTTATTTTCATTAAACTAAAACCATTATTGAAAAAACATTTGTTACAATAAAATAAACTTTAACTGAAATAAAATATTATAAAATCCTAAAACCTATTTTAGTTAGTTGAAGTTAATATACAAAAATAAAACTGAAGAAAAAACAAAACAAAAAAAAAAAAACTAGATATTTAAGGGTCAATGACGTGACGGGTAATTTTTGTTTTTAATTAAGGCTTTAATAATAATAATAATAATAATAATAAACAAAGATTTGACATCCAAAGTATGTAAGGTACTACAACTAGATCTCTTTTATTGAATCTAAAAGGTTTTAATTATATTTTGTTACATATAAAGGTATTTCAAAGACTTTGAAGTGTCAAAAGGTCATTCTGTTTAACCGTTCAAAGGCCAATATAGCCATTTCATTTGTGATTAAAATATCTTAAAATGTAATAAATGTATATATTTTTAATTCTGGCATGATTTTATTACATCATATATCAACATAGCGCAAAATGGTATTAAAATTATGTCAAGTCGTTGATTTGTTATGAGAAATAATGTCCGGAAAAATGAATTTCATTGATGTCATTTGGAGTAACCAATATAAAGGGACCATTTTGGATCAAGTCATGCGTTCAATATCATGTGACAGGATGTGACATCATTCAGACACCTGCAAAAGACCACATGGTCGTGAAGTAAATTAACTAGCTCTCTCTTAGCGCTTTGAAGAATTAATATGTTTTCACTTGCTCATACACATCTCGAAACATCAGGTCATTCAGTACAACCACTATAAAACATGGAAAATGTTGTAATATTTTTAAAACCTGTACTAAATATAAAATGTTTAATTGTCTTTTTGTTAGCAAGCTAGCTAGATATCAGCCTGTTAACACTGTTTGAAAATATCGTCATTCGATATAACCAAAAGTGTCATTGGGTAAAACCGAAATTTTGGTTAAACCAAATGACTTTTTTGGTGACAAATTTTGTCCATCTTGTATATATAAAAAAATAAATAAAAAATAAAAAAAAGACAAAAGCAGTTTTAATTGATTATAAAAACCACATGATCTCATTGTTAACACTTAATAAAATTTCAAAATTAATTATTTTTTGACCTCGTCAATGACCCTTAAACAAATGACACAAAATTACTAAAAATTTTAAAATGAAAATATATATATTTTATATATAATATATTAATTTTAAAAAAAAATTGTATTTAAATTATACTAAATAATACTGCCTTTAAACAAGTATATTAATTCAGAAAGAGACAACAGTGAAATGTCAAGCAAATCAGGTGGGTGAAATATCAAGCAATTTTATATATAATGCTGAATAAAAAAAAAATTACAAAAAGGAAAAAAAAAATTTAAAAATATGAATGAACAGATTACGAATTCAGTCACAAGACAGCAATAGGAGGTTGACACCAAGTTGACCTACATTTCATGCGGTATTTGCTGCCCCCTTCCTGTCAAACCCGTTTCTGAACATGACACTCAGTGTTTATAATTTGCATTCACTGAATAAGCAGCCTCTGTAGCATGATGTCAGATACCACAATACATTTGACTCCGCAGTGCAAAATGAAATGCACTTACAATAGATGCCTATGGCATAGATGTAGCCTATATACACTGTTTAATATCTGTTAATGCATCTTGTTTGTCTTGATCGCTTACAAACAAAACAAAGCAACTCGTACTATTCAAATGGCATCATCACAAGTTTATTGTGACTTTTTACAATAAAAATGAAAAAGCAAAACAAGAGAAACAAAATTATAAAAGAAGCTGCAGAGGTACATGACTGAAAGCTAAGTGTGGTATTGGGGGAGGCCAGCTCAGGTGGAACTCTGTGCCTATAGAGAGAAAAACAAAAAACAACTGGCCAAGAAGGACAGCTCACTATTCCCAGGTCAGTTTACATGACAAAGAACAGGAAACGCACCCGACGGTAGGCAACAGGCATGAACAAATCATTTTAAAAAGCCTCATAATGTGTGATGTATCCTCCATTTTTTTTTTTAGACTTTGCATAAATGTCATACAGCACTTCATTATAGGAGGATCCATAAACAAACCATGTGACATTCATAAACGCTCTGTAGATGACTATGTGCTACCGCTTAAACAGTGAACTGGAAAATTATATGAGAAACAAATTAAACATGACAAAATAATAGTAACTGAAGAAACAATTCATGAATGGCTAAGGTCCATGGCTAAATAATTTAATTTACACAAATACTGGAAGAGCTTAACATTTCAGGAAGGGAAAAGAAGCCACAAAAAAAGTTGTTTAAAGGACAGAAATGCCTGAGGTAAGATTCAGCCTTTAGGTTTTATTGATGTGGCCAATCAATATGCAGTTGGAGAGGAGGAAGTGACCTCTGGATCTAAAAACACTGAACAAACATATGATGCAGGATGGGAATTTGACGTATTACAAATTCAAAACAGACCCAAAGAGGTTATAGTTTCATACAATATTGCATATCTCTGAGAACTTTCTGTTTTTATTCATTATAGATTAAGTGCGCTTCGGCGCTCTCAGTTTCTGAGGTCTGGTAAATGAACCGATGCTTTTAGATGTGGAAAAAGAGCATAATGTGTGGACAGTATTAAGTGTTTCCAGGTCAGCGGGGTGTGCAGAGGCACACTGTCCCACCAAAAAAAAAAAAAAAACCTAACAAAAAACAACATGGGGCTTTAAATGTATGATTTTGGTCGACAGACTGACTGAGGGTCCAGGCTGGTATAATTGGCAACTAGAATATGGTGATGGTCCAAGTGGTTTAAAAGATCTTTTTCTTTTTGTTCTTTTCCAAGGTCCTTTAGGATTGAAAAAAAAAAAAAAAAAAGGAAATTAGAGAAAGCAGTCAGTTTAAAATATAAAGGATTGCACAATATTTTTAATTACATGGAACAAATGATTAAATGAATAAAACATGCATATAATACTACTAATAGTAATAATAATAGTAATAGTAATATGCCACTTTGTTTTAATGCACTGTTATTACATTGTAATTACACAAATAAGTACTGAGTAATATTAAAGTGCCTCATTTTGCTATTTTAAAGGCTTTTAATTTTGTTTTGAAGGTTTCCTACAATGTTTACAAGCATCCAAGGTAGGGCTGACAAGCCACGCAATATCGCGTTCATATCGCAGATGTATCGCCTTTGATGATGAATGTGATATTGCGTGGCTTGTCAGTGAACTATGGCTCTGTCTATTAAATGGCGCTCCATTTGAAAGCAGGTGATGGCGATTTAGCGGTAATCAGGGAACCGGCTTTACTGACGAAATGCGCGTGACAAACGTATACGATATATCGGTTAGCCCTAATCCAAGGACTAAAACACTGTAAAACACATAATGTAAACACATAACACAAAGTTTCTGAAACGATCCGATAAACAGTCAGATGGTCCAATCTGTTGTGTTTGGTTTACCGCTTACAGTGCATGTCAGAAACAAATGTCCATTACCATATTGAATTTCAGCGCCAGAAGTTTCCTCAGCACTTACAAATGGCATCAACATCAACAGACCTTAGTCATGGTAGTGTCATTTTTAATTTTTGACCGGAATGAAAACAAGGATTGTGAGGGATAGAATAAAGTACATTCAATGTACGTATGTTCAACGGATTGTACTGTTGTTTAACAACAATCCGATTGTTCAGTTGATGAAACATCTTTCAGAGAAAAAAAAATACAGCATACACACAAATTACATGAAACACTTATTACTACATACAGATTTCATGCCTTTTCGGGGGATGCTTAATAATTTGACAAACTTTAAATCTACAAAATATCTCTGAAGAACCCGTATAGCTCCATAGACTAGAAAACCCGTCAAAATAGGAGTCCCGCATTTGTAAAGGAGATTCTAAACATATTTAAACTTACAAAAAAATATTAAAATGTATACAAAAGCTAATTAGAATAAACATTACATTAATACATACATTAATATGTATTTAATTTATGCAGTGAAGAATATGCAGTGTTATTTTACATTTGTTTACTTTATTTCTGTACCTTAAACCTACCTAAAAAGCACTGTTTATTTAATATGTATCTTTGTTCTGTTGACTTTATGTAGGCCTGCTGAATGTTAAACGGATACAATCCATGTGCGTTAGAAATTATATGATGATGCAGCAATAAAATTGCTAGTATAATGCTGGTGTTTTTGAGCTTTGCTGATTTAAAACATGATCAATCCATTTTGATGACAAAATTTCAAATAAGAGAGGAAGTGACAAGTATCGGTATTGGCCAATAATTGTTTGTAAAATTGGTATCGGCCCCAAAAAATCCAATTGGTACATCCCTACTGTTAAACAAAGGAAATAAGCGGTATATGAAAAAGTATTATAGCGTTTGCCGTGTGGTTGATACCCAGTGTCGCTAGCTGAGCAGAAATACATAATCATGTTGTTTCGCTTGGTCCCATCAAAGTCATGATGGATTTCCTTCTTAGTGTAAAAATTGAGAAGTGCCAGGACTTCAGCGTCGGTCCATCCATCGCTATTCAAGGAGTAAATATATAGGCTATAAACTGTTTTCACGCTGCTTTTTAAAAAGTGTTTCGCATGCGTTCGGCCAATCAACGTACACTTATGTCACTGATAGTTCCTATAGTGCTGGGTTAGACTTTACTCTGGAGTAGGAGCTAAGTTAGTTCCCCAAAAAGGCGTTCCTAAAACTAAAATCATTCCCAGTTCCTGCACTTTGAACACTCCAAAAAGCGAGTACTTCCACCATTAGTTATAGGAACTATGAAAAGGTTCCTCATTTGTCATGTACTTTGATCTTTGCAGACATTTTACATTCACAAACAGCTATAATACACACTACATGAAAGCTAATATCTGAAAAGCATAATAGAGGCACTTTAACAAACATCATGTACTTATTTTAGGACTAAGGTTTGGTTTAGTGTTAGTTGCTTGTAGTTCACTAGTTTTGTAAAAGTGTGTGTACCTGGAAGCGTCCAGTTTCTGCTGCTCCAGTATGCGCTGTTGGGCCTCCCAGCTGATCTTCTCCTCCTCGAACTGACGTCTCTTCTCCTCCAGCTCCTTGTGCTGGGCCTCCAGGTTCTTCTTCATCTGTTCATGACGCCGCTGTAGCTGAATAAACAAAGAAACCCCACCAGATTTACTAAGAATCATTTATCATGTATACAGCATAATATGTCTTCAACAATTAAATAAACAATTTGAAACAGCGGTACGCTAGTGATGCTAGAGTACATTGTTGTCATATGACCTCATTAAACTTGGATAAATACAATGGTCCCACTTTATATTAAGTGGCCTTAACTACTATGTACTTAGATCAAAGAATAAGTACAATGTACTTATTGGGTTCATATTGAATTGCAAAACACTTTTGCTGCTTTTGAGGTGGGATACGGGTAAGGTTAGGGACAGGTTTGGTGGTATGAGTAGGTTTAAGGGTAGGGGTAAGGGTTAAGGGATGGGTCAACAGTTTAATTATAAATGTAATTACAGAAATTAATTACAGATGTAATTACATGCAGGTGTTTTTAAAATATAAGTACAATGTAAAAACATGTATGTACACAATAAGTGCATTGTAGCAAATGATTAATTTTAATGTAAGTATATAGTAGTTAAGGCCACTTAATATAAAGAGGGACCAATACAATTAATGTGCAATATTAATGAAATTCTGTGAAAAATGTCTTGGGTTGTCAGATTAAATAATGCTAAAATGGTCTTTCATATCACTCATTCATCATACAGGAAATTTGATACCCATTGCGTTGTGGGATAATGTAGTACACCCAGTATCTCATCCAAAAAATCTGCATACTGTGCACAGTGTACATACTGCAGAAACAGTTTGAGTAGCACAGCCAAATATGAAGTATATATTGGGTGTGTGCGTGTGAGATGGTACCTCTGCCTCAGAGTCTTTGAGTTTCTGGATCTTCTCCTTGACCTTCATCTCAAACACCTGCTCCATCTCCATTTCCATCTTCTTCATCTTTGCCACATGATCTCTCCTCTCCTCCTCCATCTGTGCCAGGGGGCTCCTACTTACACCCACACACACGCGCAAAAGCAGCGCAAGGGCAGATGCACAAACACATTCCTTAGACTGTTTAATCAAAAAATTTTGAGTTTTACAAACAAAGGAGTAGTAGTGGAAGAGAGGACCCTGGTGGGAGAGGTTTTAGGACCCAGTGCGGTGCAGTTGTCTGAGGAATGTGAGTTAGTAGGCTGAACTGCGGTTGTGTTAGTGTGAGGCCGCAAGATCAACATCGCTCAGATAGCACAGGGAGCCACAAAGCCAAAGTCACTTATCAAACAATGAGAGCAAATTAACCAGGCAATTAACATGAGCTGCAAAACTACATACAAATAACAAGTCAAGATCATATCCAGATAGTTAGTCCGGAGCTGAATTACAGAGGACGAAAGCCTGTACATACCAAGTGTAATGCGAACATATGGAGCAAAAGGAAATAATTTACACTAAGTTTGATGCACATTATTATTATATTCTGGACAAAAGTTATACACCTGGATAAAACAGGGTTCCTTCTTCACATTTTCCATTTCAAAATTCCACAAATTTTCCACACTCAAATTTCCAAAGATCTCTGTAGATTTTTCCATACCATATTTGATAGAAATGGTTCTTTAAGCATTATTTTCAGCATTATATTTGGTATATGTGACCCTGGACCGCCAAAAATACATTGTATGGGTCAAAATTATTGATTTTTCTTTTATACCAAAAATCATTAGGATATTAAGTAAAGATAATGTTCCATGAAGATATTTGTACATTTTTGTGAGTGGATATGCACTGCTAATGACTTAATTTGGACAACTTTAAAGGGGATTTTCTCAATATTTTGACTTTTTTGCACCCTCAGATTCCAGATTTTCAAATAGTTGTATCTCGACTAAATATTGTCCTACCCTAACAAACCATACATCAATGGAACCTTATTTATTCAGCTTTCAGATGATGTATAAATCTCAATTTCAGAAAAAAAAATTGACCCTTATGACTGGTTGTGGTCCAGGGTCACATAGTACAGTCATCTGTAAATATTTTTATTTAATTGGTTTTCTCAAAGTGATAATATTCTCATTTGATGAGAAGAAACCTAAAACACTTTATAAACTGATAATATATATACCTCTGATATATCAGATTGATATTGTAAATATGGTTTTATGTGACACAATCAAACAGCAAAGTACAGTCTGAATGAAGTTCAAAAGAGACTCACTTATGGTTTTGCATGATGAAATGTGTGCCTTGAATTCAGTCACTAAATGATCACTAAACATTTGCTATGAAATCACTCAGCTTCTATGATACATTTATTTTTTTTATAAATTCTTAATTGTATATTTTAGAAAGCTGAAAAGGGGGAAATAGTCTGGAAACACGATTTTTATTTATCCAGGCCTGGAAATTACTCTAATCAAATTCTATACTTTTCCAAACTGTGTAAGAACCTAAAATGAAAAATGCACGTTTTGACGAACAACCCACAGATAAATTAAAGATAAAAAAAATAAAAAAACAGAACAAAACCAAAAATCACTTGCTCCAAAACAAAAACTAAACAGCTCCCAAATAACAAAACAAACATGTCAGACAGAGGTTTTTGCATCTGAACTCTTCATATGGACACACGTTTCTCATTTGAAAATGATGCTGTGCCAAAAATTTGGTATGTACAGGTCTTAGCTCCCATCAAGCAGCATCCAAGACAGTTTACCATGAACATGTCCAGAGTTACCCAGCTTCTTATACAGTACTAACTTAACAAATCCTTTTAAATTTGTATCAAGACTGCCAGCTAATGGAAAGCAGGATAAACCTTAGTTAAATAAAGGAGGACATAAGAGGTACCACACTACAGAACAGAGGTTTGACAATGTTCCTAACACAAAGCTGGAACTGCAGTTACAGACAATAAGGAACATTGAACTAGATGTCTGACTCTGAACAAACAAGGAGAAAGGGGGAAAACAGAGAGCAGAGGAGAAGACGAGACAAATGTGAACTTGTGCATGACACTTACATGCCTTCAACTGTGTCAGATCTAAAATAAAAACACACACAACACACTTAGCATGCTCACAGTGCATCATGTGTTAGAAAAACAATGTTAGCAGCTGTACTTTTTGGCCGCTCTTATGCTCTGGTTAAGATGGGGACTCTTTAGACAGAGCTGTACACGTGTGAGGGTGGATGTGAATGGCCGGTTAGCGAGCGTTTGGACTGTATTTGAGGGTTAGTGTTGAGGGTGAACAGCTGCGGCTGTTAGGAAGCCTGGATGTGTTGATCGGTTCAGTTTCATGGCACTGACTTCCACACCATTAGCATGTGTCAGTCTAGCTCTGGGGTCCAGACACTCTGGTTTACACTCTGATTCTTTACCGCCATATTTTAACCACAGACCTGACACCATGGTGATCTGCTTCATGTTCAGTAGACTGACATCAGGAAACAGTACTGGTGATGTTGGTGTACACTTAAATAATGGACTCTCAAACTTGTATTAGTAAAAAACACTCACTTTGTGAGTTGGCCTTTGTTCTTGTTGTTGTCTACGCCATTGTAAGTGACAGCAGCCAGCTTCCTACTGCGATAGTTCTCATAATGGACATTGTTGGTCACGTCCTTCAAATCCTGCATGTGAGTTCTACGATTGAGGAGATGCAATAAAACAAATAATTGACAGATTCATTTCACAGCATGTTCAACTCAGACCGTTTAAGAAAAAACTCTACAAGATCCAGTTCTCAAAAATCTTGTTAGCAAATGTTTACTATGTGTTATATAGCCTTATTTCAGTGACTTAAAATGTTTAACCTAGCATAAACATTGTATTCAGCACAAAATGGGCTACAATAATATGTGAGCATCATGTACATTTTTTTGAGAAAATAATGTAATAAGACCTTAGCTATTAATATGTTTATAAGCAACTGAAAAAAAGCACAAATGTCAGGGGATGTCAAAAATTCTCCAGGGCCCAAAAACATCCTCAGACTCCAGAGGGTTAAATTGTAATAATATTTCACAATATTACTGTTTTTACTGTATTTTTGGTCAAATAAATGCTGCTTTGGTGATCATAAGAGACTAATTTCAAAAACATTAAAAATCCTACTGATCTCAAACTTTTGAACACAAGTGTATTAAAAGGTGCCATAGAATGGAAAATTGAATTTACCTCGGCATAGTTGAATAACAAGAGTTCAGTACATGGAAATGACATACAGTGAGTCTCAAACACCAGTGTTTCCTCCTCCTTATGTAAATCTCATTTGTTTAAAAGACCTCAGAAGAACAGGTGAATCTCAACATAACACCAACTGTTACATAACAGTCGGGATCATTAATATGTACGCCCCTAATATTTGCATATGCCAGCCCATGTTCAAGGTATTACACAAGGGCAGCCAGTATTAATGTCTGGAGCTGCACAGCTGAATCAACAGACGTTGTGCAGGTAAGCAAGCAAGGACAATAGCGAAAAATGGCAGATGGAGCAATAATAACTGACATGATCCATGATATCATGATATTTTTAGTGATATTTGTAAATTGTCTTTCTAAATGTTTCATTAGCATGTTGCTAATGTACTGTTAAATGTGGTTAAAGTTACCATAGTTTCTCACTGTATTCTCGGAGACAAGACTGTTGCTATTTTCATTTTTTAAACACTTGCAGTCTGTATAATGCATAAACAACTTAATTCTTTATAAATCTCTCCAACAGTGTAGCATTAGCACTATCAAACTCATTCAGAATCAAATGTAAACATCCAAATAAATACCATACTTACGTGATTAAACATGCTGCATGACTAACACTTTGTAAAGATCCATTTTGAGTGTTATATTAGCTGTGTGAACTTTAAGGCAGTCGCGAACTCGGGGGGCGGGGAGCGCAAGGATTTAAAGGGGCAGCAGCCTGAATCGGCGCATTTTTAATTATGCCCCAAAATAGGCAGTTAAAAAATTTAATTAAAAAAAAAATCTATGGGGTATTTTGAGCTGAAACTTCACACACATTCAGGGGACACCTTAGACTTATATTATATCTTGTGAAAACGTGTTCTATGGCACCTTTAAAGAAGGAAACAGATGAATCTATGATGATATGATAATATGAACAATGATGTTTTTGAAAAGACAGTTTGGAGAAATTATGAGAATTCCACCTCCATCATCACGTATTAGTACCTGATGAGCATGTTTCGTAGGATAGTGAAGTCACAGTGCTCCCCATTCTCCACTAAAAACAAGAAAAGTATTAAAGTGAATAACGAAACAGAGACAACATTACACTACAATATCCACCACTTCCTAATGTGAAATATATACAACAAAAGTTTGCAAATAAATAAATAATTCACACTCAGTTTAATGCACAGTATCAGTTTTTGAAAGTTATACACCTAGATGAAAGGAAAAATTACATGCTTTAAAGGCAAATAAAACGCACAGATAAATCAAAAACAAGAACAAACAAACAAAAAACTAAAAATCACAGAACAAAAACATAAAAACAACCAAAAACAATAAACAAACCAAACTAAACAAAAATTAAAACAAAAATAACAGATTCATTTAAAAAACAAAACAAACCAAGTAAACCAAACAAAATCCTTTGATAACTGAAGTTCTGAAATGGCTCATAGGCACAAATTGGCATTGATCATTACTGTGCTACTGTAATGTATAAACTGAACAGCAGGTGGCACCCAATCTGGCACCGACTTGTGTCTCCTGCTACGTGTGCGTCACTTATCGAATGAATGAAGCAGACCTCTCCTTCCTTCCCAACCACATGCCATCTGTGTGCTTACATGCTGCTAAAAGCATCTCAGGCATTCAAAACTCTCCCTCTTAAAACAGATAACCCTTGGTTTCAAATACAGCAATCAAACCCATGGCCTTCCTGATCACACTCTGTCTAGAGCTGACAACTGTAAACTCTGAGCTCAGACACAATAACCCTGCTCGCAATACGGGTCGCTTGAGAGGATTTGGCTTAACAACTCTGGTGTTATCAGAGGTTGAAAGTCTAGAAAAGAAGAGGAAGTCTACCCTGGCATCAGCTCCAGCCAAACTGATTTGGTGAGTGAACAGATGTGACCGTCAAATCAGCATCCCGATCTTCTGCTTGAAATGCATGAGCTCTGAAGCGTCACTGAACCTTCATCTACAAAGCTTCATTCATGGTCATATTTCATACTGTTGGTTTACAGCATATCATGTGACAGGCCCTACAGGAGCTCTCGATGAAACATCAAAAGACACTCACTTCCTGTTTGCAGATTTGCAGACCCAATGCACACCCTAGAGTGTTGATCACATGACCCCTAAACATGCTATGAAGACAATTACTTCATTATGTCTTTCATTTATTAAATGTCACTTGTTTATTCTTTAATTTCTGTTTTCTAAGAGGATTTTTCAACTAGCACCAGTGTTATTATACTATGGTTATACAGTGTATGTTAATTGAAACCAAAACTATATTGCTAATTAAAAATTAAAAGCTGAAATAAAAATAAATTATTTTGAAATATTAAAAAATAATAATAAAAGTAACAAAAGCACATAAAATGAAAATAAAAACACCCAAATATAAAACCTAATTCAAAAATAGTACACAAATACTAAATATGACATTGACCAGCACTTCAGTTCAGAACTGAAAACATAAAATTTTTTTATTACAGCAAAAACATGGCATTAGTTAGTTATCAGCGGAAATGTTCCTTCTGACAAAAATAAAGTGATGAAAGGTTCCTTTTTATTGTTGATGGGATTGTGAAAGGACCACAAGCTGTTTTTATTTATATTAATATTCAGTTAATATTTCAATTTTTTAGTTGTTTATTTAGATTTTTATTTATTTATTTATTTATTAGATTTAGAATTATTTAAATTTTACATTTTTATGATTTAATTAATTATTAAGGTAATTAATTAAAGTTCCAGTTCAGTTTGGAAAACCCTGAATTAAATAAGAAATAAAATGATAATAAATAAAATTATGAAAAAAGAATCCTGAGCCAAGTTTAATACAGTTGTCCGACATCCCAGCCATCTGACTTTGATGTGTATATAATGAATGCCATTATGATGTAATCAAAAAGAAAATCATTATTGCTGGTATTCATTGATAATTGCAAGTTACTTTAATGCTCTTATGAGCAGAAATGATTTATATTTATCCATCCTGAATGATTCATTGGAGGCTAGACATCATCTGCTGAATGTGTCAGAAGTTAAAGCTTTCTGTGCTGTCACTGGTCAAATGGACTGCTTTATCTTATTCAATCTGCACAATATTGCTGTCCGTAGCACAAACGTTATGAGACGGCAGCAATAGTCTTGGCATACAACACTATACACACATCTCTCAGACTCAGCATTGCTGCGTTATGGGAAAGATCTGCTGTGTACTTGAGTAGATCAACACCCTCAGGTTCCGTTCTACCCTATAAACACACACATCAAGGGGACGTGACCTTTCACCCCTTACCTTCTGCCACGCCCCAGGGGTACTGCCTCCCTCGTACACGCTTCCCATTGACCTCGATGATGGTGTTACTGCCGACCACAGCCAGGGGCAGACGGTCCTGAGGGACACAAATACACAAGCACATATAGTATACAGGCATGTTTAGAGGGAGAGGGAGACTGGGAATGTCAGGTGGCCGATATCGACTCTTAAGGCTCCAGTATACTTCAAACAAACTTCTTTTTCGTTCTTCGTTTAGGGGTAAAACGAGGTCCGAAATGCATGACCAGCGATATACTATAAACGAACATCTGACGCCGCCCACACTGCTAAGAGCGACGTTTAGATGAATATGTAAATATGTGTAATATGTAAATATGTGCCGTGCACTTCTCAGTAACAAAATAAACACAACAAAAATGAGAAAACAGTAAGCATTTATTGTAGAAAGCATAAGAAAAGGGTCTGATCATAACAGCATGGGAATGTTAGCACGAGCTCTGCAAAGTAGCACTCCAGTCACATCACATCTTCATATAGCACTTTATTCAATGGATTGCTTAAAATCAAGCAGCTTTACAGTGTCAAACATGAAAAACAGTGTCAGTGCCTCATTTTATCAGAAGCACAACTTCATTTTGTACTATAAAGCGGCTATCCAGTGTGTTCATGTTTTCACCCGCAGAGATCTTACCTCAACAAAATCCACAGACGAAATGAGTCAGAGACACGCCCACGCAAGTGAAGGCGGAGCACCTCCTGTTATCATCACAGACCAATGGTAGTACAAAGGTGTTTTGGTGCTGGAACAAACTTTTCCTGAAAGTTCCCTTTGGCAAGCCGTTTCGAACTTCCAAAAAGAACACAAAACGAACTTCGTTTTGGCCTGATTTTGTTCGAAATGATGTCACATCAGTTCGTTCTTCGATTTTGGTTGAAGTATACCAGGGCCTTTAATGTGTCTGTGTGTGAGAGAGGTGGGGAATGACGATAATGTGTTCTGTGAGTGAGTGTGTTTCTGCTTGACCTATTTCCCTGATGGGCTGAATTAGAGAGCCAATATTTGAGTAGTTAAGTGTAATCTGTGCAGGGTTATTATCGTTAACTAAAACTATATAAAATATATTGAAATAAAATAAACATTAACTGAAATAAAATATAAAAAGACTTATTTCAGATTGTTATCAAGGAGACTCTCATTTTAGTTTAATTGAAGTACTAAAATAACTAAAACCAAATAAACTAAAAAATAAAATGTAAAATAAAACTACAATAGTATATAAATGATACTAAAATAATGATTGAGTTTCCACAAAAGCAGTCCATAAGTGTTAGGAAAGGGTCAGGATGGTCAATTTGTCCAACAACAAAGTAGTCCATTAGTGAGCTTGACTAGTGAGTATATCTAGATTTTTTTCCCTAATAGTGGTGCTTTAGCACTTAGTCCAGATCTAGCATTTTTTTTAAAACGGTTTCCTAACAAGATGTGACTTGGTGTCAATATGATCCAGTCCATTTTAGTATTATTTATATACTATTATAGTTGCATGGCTTATATTTTTAATTTTCATTTTAAGTTTAGTTTCCTTTATAGTCATTGTTAGTAGTTTGTTTTTGTTTTTGTTTTTTCCAGTTTTAGTTTTATTTCAGTTATACATTTTAATATATCTACTTAAACTTGTATCAATTACTTGCCATGGAAACACTTTACTTTTCATATATAGTTTAAGCTTTTTATCTAATATTTAGATTTTATTTTATTTTAGCTTCATTTCAATTAACAAAAATGTTTTTTAATAGTTTTAGTTAACGATAATGACACTTATCTGATCTATCTAATCTCCATGAGTCTTCTCGACTCCATTCTTGATTGTTTCAATATACATGAGAAGCACTTTGGTCCAATGGGAATCCAAAATGTAGTACAACTCATCACTTGCAGTTGATTGAGACAACAATGGGATCAAATACCTGGTTATCAAACCAGGACAAAGTGTAAAGGCCCCGATATCCTCTCAGCAAAGTTCTTTGCTCAGGGCTAAACCGAAGAGATGGTTGTGCAACGATAAATTGTTGTTATGACTATTGCTGCTGGGAGCGGTGTTTAGATTTAATGCATTTAATACATGCTGAGCGCAATCGTTCTTAACACAACAAAAACAATTCAGCACAATTCTTTTTTTTTCTGAGGCTAACAAGCTGATTCGAACCACTAAAACAACCTGTCGTTTCGGACAGATTTTGTTTGAAATCACATCACACTCATTCCTTCAATATATTTATTATTTTTTAAAGTATGTCGGCGCGTTAAAGGGTTAGTTCACCCAAAAATGAAAATTCTGTCATCATTTACTCACCTTCATGTCGTTCCAAACCCATAAGACTTCCATTCATCTTCAGAACCCAAATAAATATGTTTTTATGAAATCTGAGAGATTTCTTTCCCTCCATTGACAGTCTACACAACTACCACTTTGATGCTTCAAAAAGTTCATAAAGAGATTGTTAAAATAAAATCCATATGAATTGAGCAGTTTAGTCCAAACTTTGCGAAGAGACATAAACACTTTATATGATGAACAGACTTAATTTAGGCTTTTATTCACATATAAACATTGACCAGTGAACATAAACAAAAGCTCAACCGAACCTGCTTGATGCGTGAGAACAAACTTCATTGGTTTTTACGGAAGCTCAAATGTGCTGCTTAACTGTGTCAAAGCGGTAGGTGCATGAACTGTCAATGGAGGGACAGAAATTGCTCAGATTTCCTTAAAAATATCTTCATTTGTGTTTCGAAGATGAATGAAAGGCTTACAGGTTTAGAACGACATGAAGGTGAGTAAATGATAACAGAACACTAACCCTTTAACAGTATCTAATCATTCAAACAACCTACTAATTAGCCAATTTCAGTGTCAGTACAGAAAGAATCATTCATTAACATAAAAATATATATGAACACACAAACCTTAATCTTCTTCACTAGCTTGCTCTCCTCCTCATCATCAGTCTCTGGGAACTCATAGATTTTGATCTTATGTTCCTGGATCTCTCTCATTATCTGCAAACAAGAGGAAACAAAAAAAGACAGAATGAAAAATAAAGAATAAAATTGGTGCTGACAAATAAAAAGACTTGGTATCTCCCAGCAGCCTCTAAAGGTTCACAGTGTCACTGGTCTGAGATTGCATTTACTCTCAAAGGAGTCAGCAAAAACCATGTGCGGAAAGATTTATCGCTCGTGTTATGATGTGTTCTCACTGCAGCCGCTGTGACATGCACACCAGTCACTTCAGATGTTTTGCAGATGTTAAACTGTCCCACATGCATCATTTGAAACACTGGGAATGCTTTCATGATGCTGTGATCTGACATAATTCCTGTATCTCTATGTAGAGCTGTTCAGTGAGGTCAGTCAATGTCAAACTGAATAGAGGCTGAATGTTTGTTCATGCAAATACAAAAAGGATTATTTAATGAAAACAATACTTTCTTTGCTTTTATTAAATAAATATATTTCAATGTAACATGGGCTCTGTTCCAAAAAGTGAAGAGCTGCCTAACTAAAAAGCATTTTAAGTTATCACAGATGCAATAGCTGACACAAAGGCTATTAAGCCAAATTATGATGTGTTATAAGATATTGGGTCTCATTCACTAATAACTGTGTAGATTATTCATAATTCTTCTAAATTTCCACCTAATTCACAACACATGCGTACGTACATTAATTTGTTATAAACCTCATTGTCATATTTTTATATTATATTTTATATTATATTATTTATTTTATATTATAATATATATATATATAATTAATATAAATTAATTATATATATATATATATATATATATATATATATATATATATATATATATATATATATACACACACACACACACACACACACACACACAGTGTTGGGGAAAGTTATGTTTTATAGAAAGTAATGCGTTACATTACTTTTGCGTTACTTTTTCTCACCTAGGCTGGGCTTGTTTGTTTTTTAGGAAAACACCAAAACAGTTCTATTTTTGGCAAATGTAAAGAACCTTTCACACCAAAAGTGAAATAAATACTATAAGCTTCAGGCTGATCACAAATGTGATGTTTATTTAAAGTTTTGCTTATTAGTATAGTTGAATTGGATCATCAAAGGTCAGCAGCAAAGACATTGGTTAATAAAGTGAGATTAAATACATAAAGTATTTTTGTTTAATTTAATATATTTAATTATGGCAGATTTGTGCAATATTCTGAGACTGCACTTCACTGTTTTTATTCATTTTGAGGAACACGTGTTTGTTTGTGTAAGATGTATGAGTGAAATTACATTTAAGATGAAATAAGTAAAAAATTTGATCTTAACGCATTTATATTTAAGGCCACCCAGGGTATGCGAGTTTTGCGTACAAGTGGTTTCAGTTGTTCCTACTTTTTTTTTGTTGTTGTAAATTTAGAATAAATTTTAGTACAAAAGTTATTGTGGAATCATGATTTGTCCGTGAAAAAGTTTGTACACAGATTTCACGCACAAATGTGTGCGTAAGCATGATTGGTGAATTGTTTTACCCATTGTTTTGGGTAAAATTCATAAGGGGCTTTCGCACAGAATAGCTCTAGGAACTCAGTTATAGGAACTAGCCACTAGGATAGATCCCCGAGAACAAATTTCTCCCCTGGGCCATGTTCCTGTTTGCATTCATACCGGGAATAGGAACTCTGAAGCGGCCTACAGCGGCATCTTTAAGCGCAGCATTTACAAACGCTAAAAACCGGTAAATGGAGGAGGCTGTGATCAGAGCTGTTTTTGTTGTGTGTTGTGGGTTTCGTGATAACTGAGATGGAATGTAAATGCATAATTTATGTGACTGAAAGAGCAAAAAGTTGGGCTAAGAGACGAAATCGCCTCTGACAACTTTAAGTACTACATATCATCCAGGTGGAGAAAAGAACACAACTCTGCAGACAAGAAGTAAATCCCGTTATCGCCGTTTTCAATATTCGTGAAATAAATATGTTTGCACAACTTTTTAAAAATGCCAGGTGCTGGTGTTTGACATGCATTTGACCAATCAACATAACTCACATCACTGATCGTTCCAGTAGTGCTATAGATTATGGCTGCACGATATATCGCATGAGATTGTCACGTGCATTTCGTCAGTAAAGCCGGTTCCCTGATTACCGCTAAAACCATCACCTGCTTTCAAATGGAGCGGCATTTAATAGACAGAGCCGTAGTTCACCAACAAACCACGCAATATCGCGTTCATTATCGAAGGCGATACAATTGCGATATGAACGTGATATTGCGTGGCTTATTAGTGATCTACGGCTCTGTCTATTAAATGCCGCTCCATTTGAAAGCAGGTGATGGCGATTTAGCGGTAATCAGGGAACCGGCTTTACTGACGAAATGCGCGTGACAATCGCATGCGATATATCGTGCAGCCCTACTGTAGATCCTACTCTGAAGTAGTTCCCCAAAAGGAGTTCCTAGAACTAAAATCGTTCCTAGTTCCTGCGGTGCAAACATGGCAAAATCAGAGCAGATAGTTCTAGGAACTATGAAAAGGTTTATTATTTCAGAACACAAGTATTCATTTTTGTAACATTGTTGGTGCCAGTCTGAATATTTTTCTAATATTCCAGTGAATTATACTGATTAGAATAGTATCATAACACAGTAATATACTTCTGCAGTATTGTCTCACTTTGACACAGATTTCTTAGGTGTTCCCAATAAACCCTTGAGATTTGAAGGATAACTGAAGGAAAGACTTGTGGTTCTTTTTATAGTTGACAACATTTTTGTATTATGTTTCGATGTCACATTTGTAAAATAACTTGTAGCGGTTAGAAATGTTTGGAATTATGTAAATGTAAAAAAAGTGAACCTGGAGTACTCTGCATTTCACTATGCATGCTATTTAGTGACCTGCACAGCATAATTAAAGCAAACTGTTCTGAGCCTGCTGAAAATCTTTATTTTTTCAATTCCATTTAATTTATTGTTCAATATAGATAGATGCAACTGTGCAGCGCTGATACCAGCACCTATTCAGGATTCAGTAATGTGGCTGGTCTGTTTACAACCAGCTTATGTCTAAGAGTCATAAAGTGGGTGGAAAATGCTAAAAAAAAAAAAAAAAAAAAAAATGAATTATGATATTTTTGTGGCAAGAAGCCTAGTTATAAGTGTACTTTGGGGGAGAGAAAAACCATAAAAACTACAGGTACAGTGTTTGGCATTAGCACACTCTCACCTGCTTCTTGAACTGTTGGCACTCCTCTGGAGTCAGTGTGTCTGCTTTCGCGATGAGCGGGATGATGTTCACTTTTTCATGTAACCGTTTCATGAACTCAATATCCAGTGGTTTCAGTCTGACAGACAGAGAGAGAGAATGTGAGGGTTTAATGTTTCAAACTAAACACTGAGCATGGGTCCAAAAACAGCAGCAAAAGTCTCCTCTGTAGTGTAGTAGTGAGGTATCACATTCACACTGCTGTTTGACAGTTTGGCTGAACTTGTAGCTCGGCTCGTAGTAAAACCACATGTGCTGCAAAAAGAGCAATAAATAAATGGCAGGAAATTCATTTGTGCTTGTCCACTCAGGCCAGTGTAACTTTCACAGCTTTAGCCATTATACAACACACATGCACATACTGGATTCCCACCAGCAGGTGAAAATATACGTTTCAAAAGGAGACATTTGGCATTTTATTTTTGTGAGAAACGCTTGTGTGTGACATTTACATTTTCTGAAAATGTAACTGGTGCATTTACATGCAAAACTAACAACTGAGGTACTGGGGAGTTCTGACTGGTTGGCAAGACATTGCTATGAGTTTGCTAAGGTGTTCTGACTGATAGCTAAGGTCACGTGGTTTCTAGAGCGTCGTTTTTAGCACTTTTCTACGTGGTTGTGTATGGCCCAAAAGAGGTCTTTCAAACCAAACAAAACTAAACAACACCAATCAATCCCCCCCACCCCCCCCCCCCAAAAAAAAAAAAAAAAACACCACCAAACAAATAGACCAAAAACAAAAAAGAATACATCAAACAAAACACCAGGCAAACCACCGAACAAATCAACTGAAAAAACAAACAAACAAAAAAACGACATGTCTCATCATCTGATACATAAAACAGCGTTAGAGACTTCAAATTCAAAGTCTCAAGTATGTGCGACAACAACCTGCCTGACAAACAAACACAGCTAAATATACTTGTGCTTTCTGACTTCCTAGATGAGCAGACAAAAACAGTCAGAGCATGACTTAAAGCCACAGAAAGAATCTCTGTTTTAGGCCAGGTTATGTTTTTTGTTTTTTTTAACCACTGGATGAATACGAGATTTAACTTGTTTTAACAACAATACAATAAGTCATCTGATCAACTTAGGCCCAGATTTACTAACAGCTTGCATCAGCGCAAACCCTTAATAAAGACACTGAAAGGGCGTGGACAGGGTTATTTTAGCAGCTGACCTTATTGCATATGCATTTGTAGGAGTTTCCTAATCCCTAAATGAATCATGCAAGGTGATTTACTAAGATTTGCACTAGTCAATTTACTGGTATTTGCGCCATTATTTTCCTCTTAAACCTGATGCTAATTTGCGCTGCTCCAAGTAGATTGCGTTGGTCATTATGGAAATGATCTGGCTGCATCTGTGTTCTTTAATTTGTCCGTCGTCAGTAGATCACGTGCAGAACTTTCCACTCCTATCTGCGCTTTTTTGGAATTGCGCTCTCACGCTAATTTTTCCCGTTTAGTAAATATGGCCCTCAGTTTGAAAACATCGACAGTGCAATAAATCTTCATGTACTTGGCATTACTTTAGAGTTCACCTCTAAAAGCCTCCACTGAAAAATAACAAACCCACAAGCTGCATATACAGAATTTGTGTGTGTCTAAGGCTTGAAATGGAGTGCCTACCCATGACCAGAGGGAGCGATGAAGTACAGACAGCAGTGCACTCGACTGTCGGGCATCTGGCGTCTATTGACGCGTGACTCCGCATTGAGGTAATCCTCAAATTTGCTGTCAATGTGGTCGGTGACAGGCTGCCAGCTACAGAACACATAATCGACATTGAGTTAACAAGGAAATGTAATATAAACAAATTAGCCAATTATTATTAACGCCAATATGAGGAGACTCTCAGCTTTTTACATGTGAAATGCAGAAAATACACTAAATCACACTTACCAGTTACTGTTATCAACGGCATCTCCAAAGCCTGGCGTGTCCACGATGGTGAGCAGCAGTTGAACTCCACCTTCTTTAATCAGCACCTTGGATTGCTCCACCTGAAAAAAACACAACAACACCATTCAAATGACCACAAAGCAACAATACATTAAATCACTACTAGCAAAACGCATAAAGCACAAAATCATAAATGTTGGTTTCTAAATTAATTCAAGGCTATAATAATAAAAATAAAAAGGTTACACTTTATTTTACAGTGCCGTAGTTACATTGTAAATACTCAAATAAGTACTGAGTACTATTAATTATCTACATGTACTTACTATAGAGTTACAGTTAGGGTTAGGGTTTGGTTTAGGGTTAGTTACTTGTAATTATGCATAATTTACTGTTATTACTATAGTAAGTACATGTAGTAACATGTAACTACGGCACTGTAAAATAAAGTGTTACCAATAAAAAAATGCAATAATAATAATAATAATAATAATAACAAAATTAATAATTAAAACAAATTGAAAAAAACAACAACAACCACCTGGCATTCTAGAATGAACAATCTGCACTGATAAAATGTAGGGCCTGTTCACACCAATCCCAATGTGACCAAAATACATGCTAATTCTCTGGAAAAATTTGCATTCACACACTTAGATGCAAAAAAATACATCTCATCTCATAATACTGATTTCACTTATTTTCATTTAAATACATTCAACAATAGCTTGTCATACCGTCTTATCTCTTATTTTAACTCCAATTGTTTGTAGCCTTGATCTTCTCAAAAACCAACATGTTCAGGTCAATGCCTTCCTTGAACAAGTTTTGGACACATGATCTGAAAGCTAACATCTTACTGGTTGACTGGGTTTTTGTACTAGATATGAAAATACACAAAAATTCAGGCTTGATGTAAACAGACCTTCAGCTTACAATCATGATGCTAATACAAAAAAGTCCTAAACTGAGCACAGTATCTGAACGATATACTGCAGTGGTCTCAATCTCAATTCCTGGAGGGCCACAGCTTTGCAGAGTTCAGCTCCAACCAGCTCCAACTCACACCTGCTTGGACGTTTCTAGTAATCCTGAAGACCTTGATTAGCTGGATCAGGTGTGCTTGATTAGGGTTGGGGCAAAACTGTTCAGAGCTGTGGCCCTCCAGGAATTGAGTTTGAGACCACTGATATACTGAAACCGCAAAAAACCCTCATTAGATCTACATGAATGAGCTGTTTTCAGAGAACAGATATGCAAACAGCATGATGTCCAAAACTCGTGATGAGCACATACGCTCAGATTTCCATTCAATCATGAAGTCAATATCAGGGCCTGCAGGGCTCAAACCATCCATTCAGGAGGTTTTTATATGCACAATTAAGAGCAGCAAAAAAGGGAATTTTCTGCTTCTGACATGAGTGTGGAACAGCCGATTGGCATTAAGCCTAACCCAAACCTTAACCCAAAGTTATTAAACCCTGCCATGAAACTTGCTCTATGGACAGGAATGATAACTCAAATAAAGTTGAAAACTCTTCTATCAAAAACAGGAGCTTCTAAGCCCATTACACATATTTTGAAACAGTCCGAGCTCAACAGATTCAGCCCACATGTGTGTAACCTCAGCTAAAACAAGCTCAAGCCCACACCTTTCCATGTGCACCATAAAGCAGCTGTGGTCTGAGATTGTGGCTTCTGGGTTTGGGTTGTTCAGGGCTGCATTTTATGATTTCCTCCTAAACAGCCCTCAGCGTTCCACAGCTCGGATGGACACCACTAAGCCCAGTGCAGGACATTCATTTCATGAAGCACAACCCCAAAATAAGAAACTTGGCCATGGTCGTCTTCCAAACAGCTGGGATGGAGGATCTACACTCATCTTGAACTGAGGCTGTTTTTAGACAGCATGCAAGCTCAAACTGATGACTTGTGTCCTTCATGTTGTGTTTTAAAGAGTTAGTTCACCCAAAAATGAAAATTCTGTCATTAATTACTCTCCCTCATGTCGTTCTACACCAGTAAGACCTTCGTTCATCTTCGGAACACAAATCAAAAATATTTTTGATAAAATCCGATGGTAGTGAGGCCTGCATTGACGGCAAGTTAATTTACACTTTCAAATGCCCAGAAAGATACTAAAGATATATTTAAAACAGTTCATGCAACTACAGTGGTTCAACCTTAATATTATGAATGAAGTGACAAGAATACTTTTTGTGTGCCAAAAAGACAGTATAATGACGTTATTCAACAATATAATAGTGAAGGGCAATTTCAAAACACTACTTCATGAAGCTTCGAAGCTTTACAAATCTTTTGTTTTGAATCAGTGGTTCGGAGCGCATATCAAACAATCTCAAACAAGATTTCAGTAAACAAGATATTGTTACATCATAAGTGTTTCGAAATTTCAATGGTTCACGTGACTTTGGCAGTGCTCCGAACCATTGATTCGAAACAAAAGATTCGTAAAGCTTTGAAGACTGTGAAGTAAAAAAATTTTTTTACAGATTTTTAAATAAAAATAAAAAATTTGATTCATTTTAAAATAATCTATTTCCCAATTATTTTAACAAGTATCAGGTAAAGAAATATAAAATTAATTAAAGCTGCAAGCAGCGATGAAAGCGCCCTCGCACCCCGGCTCACCGCCACCCGTTGGCCTTAGGAAAACAGTGAACAGTGGTCGACATGCATGTAAGCGAATGAATACAGGAGAATTATGCCAAAGTCATTTAAAAATGCCACACTTCCTGCTGCCAACAGGTGGCGCTTTGACCATAACCAAATATTGCGATATAGATGTGTTCAGGCCAGGACTTATCAAACACGTGGAGTTTGGAGCAGATCGGACATCATATGCCTGAGTTACAACAACTTCCTGTTTCATGGCGTTAATCACATACATTAGCACTTAGCCAAGTGTTGCATGATTTAACGTGTTTCTAGTATGTTTGGTACTTTGTGGCATATGATAACAATTGATGTGTATCTGGTTAAATCTCTATGAGGAGTTAATCACAGTGTAAAACATTTCATTTCCTGTTGCCTGCAGGTGGCGCTATGACTGTAACTGAATATTGTTATGAAGATGTCCTCAGGCCAGGACTCTAATAAAACATGTGAAGTTTGGGGCAGATCGGACATTGTTTGTTTGAGTTACAACAACTTCCTTTTTCATGGTGAAGCATCAGACTTTGTCATGCCACCATGGACACGCCTATCAGTGAAAACTCTAGATCTTCGCAATTTAACATCTCAAAGGCCTTTAGATTAGACTGACCAAAAATGACATTGATCTGATTAAATCTCTAGGAGGAGTTCGTTAAAGTACAACGTCTGGAAATGGCAAAAACTGCACAGATTTTGCAAAGAAAATTCAAACTATCTGACTTCCTGTTGGTTTTCAGATTTCACTCCAAGAGACTTTTTTGTAAGTAGTGGGCTGTTAGATGCGTGTACCAAATTTCATACCTGTATTTGAAACGTAGTGTCAGGGGCACTTTGTTGAACTTTTTTAGGTTGCGCTATCGAGCCATTTTGCCACACTTCATTCTGAAACCCATTTTAGACGTAAATTTTCACCACTTCTGACGCATCTGCAAAGTTTCATGAGTTTGAGTATATTTCGGCCCTCACAAAAGTGATTCACCTTACATGGCGAAACATCAGACTTTGTCGGTCACCACGGACACGCCCTTCAATGAAAACTCAAGATCTTTGCAATTTAACGTCTCAAAGGCCTTAAGATTAGACTGGCCATATATGATGTTGATCTGGTTTAATCTCTATGAGGAGTTAATCACAGTGTAAAACATGTCATTTCCTGTTGCCCCCAGGTGGCGCTATGACTGTAACTGAATATTGTCATATAGATGTCTTCAGGTCAGGACTCTAATAAAACATGTGAAGTTTGGGGCAGATCAGACATTGTATGCCCGAGTTACAACAACTTCCTGTTTCATGGCGAAACATCGAACTTTGTCAGGCCGTCACGGACACGTCCTTCAGCGAAAACTCTAGATCTTCGCAATTTAACATCTCAAAGGCCTTTAGATTAGACTGACCAAATATGATGTTGATCTGATTAAAGCTCTAGGAGGAGTTCGTTAAAGTACAACATGTGGAAATGGCAAAAACTGCCAACATTTTGTAGAGAAAATTCAAAATATCTCACTTCCTGTTGGGTTTACAAACTTTGCACCCAGGGGCTTTTTTGTAGGTATTGGCCGGTTACATCTGTGCTCGGGCCCTAATTAGAGCAATTGTTGTGTTATTTACTATCAAATTAAATATTGTGATATGAATGCTGGCTTTATATCAGCCACACTGCTCACACTGCTTTGCCATCAAAACCTATAATTCAAGTGAATTCCGATTCCACGAAAATCCTCACAAAGCACTCAATGGCTTATTTTAAAGAATTAGAATGGAAAAGGGTAGCGTGAGCATTCTTCAAAAAATCTTTTTTTTTTTTTTGTCCACGGAAGAAAGGCATTATGAGGGCAAATATGAAGACAAGCAAATGTGGACAGTTTGATTTTTGGGTGAATATCCTCTTGCTAGACACACTCTCTCCCTCAGGCACCGCAGTAGCCTACCAATGGAAAAAAACACGCAATATGAGAGCACATTGGCTACATTTCTTTCTTCTCAGTTGAGGTGTTGTTTTCTAAACCATTAGCACTAGCTGAGAGGCCAAGGGGATATTTTGGAAACATGAGCAAGACGAGGCGCAAAGGCATACGTGCAACCACCACAGATCTGTCATTTGGTAAATTACCAACTCCACAGAACCAGGGAAAGAAAAAACCATGCATAAATGATTTTAAGGCTAGGAATGTAGAAGAAATCGCAATATCAGGAGGTCATCGGTTCTGGAATGCAAACTTTTTCCAGGCGAGCGTGATAATGCCTGCTGCCGCACACCTGCTGCTGGGTGTGTGGCGGATTCCTGTGCGCTTTACTGTCTGTGGTCAGCAGGTGACCTCAGATTAATCATACTACACTGTTCTGGTGAGCATTCCACTCAAGTCTCACTGTGAGCACTCGCCAACATACATACATCATATGCAATACTTATACAGCTGACCTCTGACCTGATGCTGATAAAAGTGCAGAGACCTGCTTATCTATAAAATCTAACAAGAACACATTCTTAAATAAATGTTGCATGTGTATAAATAGTTCAGTTTGATGGAATGAGATACGGATGGACAATGTCATTGAATTGAAAAATTCATATAGGTTCACCACTAGCATAACCATTTAAAAGTACAGATTTGTTTGGCTGGACATGAACTTTTTTAAAGACAATAAACAGTTCCATCGAGTCTCAAGGAATTATTTTGTGTGCTGACACGGCACTAAAACGGCACCCACAGAGGTGTACCGCAGAACATTTGGGGTGAAGTTCAGGTTGGCACGTCAAACACTGGAGCTTATAAATGGCAAGTGCAAAGACAGACAGCACTTTAAGTGTGATTTATCGCATAGCAAGACACCTTGCTCACCACCTGCTTGTAAAACGGTCCAAACGAGACACCTTGCCCCAGTAACAAACCCGTAAAGTTTTCTCTAACTTCCTCTGTCTGTACAGTAAACCACATTGGTTTCCATCAGACGCATGCTACTCATTTCATCACAAAAGTTTGTCGCAGAAATAAAAAAAAGAAATATAAACCACAAAAAAAAAAAAAAAAAGCTAACAGCCTGAGAAATGGGCAGAAGTTCTCACCTTTGCACCTTTGCACTTCCTCTAAAGAAATTCAATAGTCTTCATAAAATGATCTCCATCACACATACAGCTGTAAATTTTGTTTGCACAATTCTGTATGTAAAGACCGACAATCTGACTAATGCACAGACTTATATCAGTCCAGTGTTTACAAGTTTTCTTAACAGTTAGCAAGTGAGAAGTAAAAACTAATCATTGAATTTCACAAAGCTAATGAAGTATCAAAGCATGGATTCTAGCATAGCATTAAGATTTGCAAGTGAAGTGATTAAAGATTGCGCCCTATGCAGGGCTAATACCCCTGGGCACTGAAGTAAACATCAAAGCAGAAGCTAGTGGGTACACATTTCAAAAAGTATTCACTTCCCTGAGAATGGTCTAATTCCTTTGACAAATTGTGCCACACTTACTCATTTCAACAAATGAGGTATTTTGGTTGAAGTAAAGTGCTCACAATATGACAGTCAAGACTGTGAGATGCAAGCTGTCGAATGGAAAAAGGTCTTTTTAAAAATTGAACACCAACATTGTTCTTCTATGTAAACATGGCTAGATGCATGTCTGGCCGTTGTGCTTAAATCTTTTGAGGCATCTCATTTAAAAGTGGTACAAGTTAAAAGTCATCCAACTTTTTAAAAAAATGTCTTCAAGACCACAATTCATTTTTACTTTTTGCATTCCACAACAATGCAAAACGCTTTCTGTTAGCTCTTTTCTACCAAAATAGTTTGTGTTCTCTAAGCCAGAGCCTGTTTTTAGTCAGGTGAAGTGGAGCCTGTCGCAAACTGGCCGTATATTTCCAGACATGAGGAACGAACAGTGACATAACGCTGCTACGTGTTGTTTTCCTGACTATAAAGTCCAAAGTATATTTAACTTTTTACACATACCCAAGTCAGCATACAGTGCGCGTGACGCAAGTATGAGTGTACTGTACATGCACAGTCAGATTTTTGTAACTGTGTATACTGTGTACGCACAGGTCGCACATGCATACTTAATTCTTTTTGCAGTAATTAGTTGATCCTCAAGGTGGCAACGGTGTCCTAGGGGTGTTGATTCACAAGATAGACAAAGAAAACCTGCATAAACAACGCATGCAAGGTACAGTGACAATGGAGGCCTACACTGACAACAGATTGTGTGAAGAGGTTAGAAAGTACCCTCATTTGTACAAATACATCATTAAAGAATACAAATATATTTACATGGGTTGTAACCCGTGGCAAGAGATTGCTCAAAACTGCACATGCTTCAAATTCTTGTGTATGTTTACCCAGGGCTTAAACTGTCTAAAAATCAAACAGTGTGCATCACAGTGTTTGTGCAGGCAGTGGGACACTTCTATTTCACAGTACTGGGAATTTGTTTTAGTGGAAGTGTTTTTACTATCATCTGTGCTTTTTGGAGATATATTGACAATGAAACAAAACAGTTGATTCATTCATAGTGGAACGTTATTACATTGCTCAACAAGACTGCCATAAACAGCGATGGCATTTCTCCGCACTCAGTCCCTGGCTCCAAGACTGGCAAGTTTTTAGGACCAGAGTTAAACCAATCTTTCTGGCCCAGAACCCCATTTTCTGCAGTAGAAACGCATGGAACGGTTCGAGAACGGACAAAGGCCGGGAACCCGCACTGGAACCATGTCAATGGAAAAGGGGTATGTGTGAACAGCTAAAAGGGTGCCTACTAGCATTATGCTCAGTCAGAGAACAAGCAAATCCATTGATTTCAAGGCATTGCAAGGATGCAGAGGACAAATAAAACAGTAACCAAAACTTTTGCTGCAATGCAGTTTGGTATTTGTTGACCAATGAGAATTTCAGACAGGCGGGTCAAGTTGTGTTTTGGAAAAACAATTGGCTGTATTCTAGCATCCCTTCCACTCCCTTTAAAAGGGATCGCACACATTCCTATGCTCAGTCTGACTACACAGCAGACATCACATTTTGGTAACATATTCTGATGAATGTAAGTAGAAGTCATGGAGTGATATGGGTCCTGTACAATATGGAAGGGTAAAAATTAACGTGCAGTGACATGTAGATGATATAGCACCGCTGTTATCCAGCTATGCTGAGAAACCAGAAAGACAGTGTTTCCTCTGCAGCCCTCTGATTCCTCTGCAAATAGATGAGCGAAGCCACATGCTGCAGGCAACAACTGAAAAAACATTTGGCTGGGTTTGACACTAAGGAACACTCTGACAGAGAAACTATGGCACTTTGACGTCTATTCAAAAATGAGCTGCCGTTTTAACATCTATTGGTGAAGACTTCAACCGTTTATTCACATCATCATGACAATGTTTGGAAAAGGAAAAAGAACATAAATAACTACATGGGCTTGATATTCACCTTGCCATGTCATAACCTGCCTTTGCCAAGAAACCGCAAGACTAGCACAGTCAATGGTACTTCCTTATAATACTTCCTGTGTTTGATTTTTATCACACCTCTGAGAGCTGCCTGTCTTAGACCTTGCAGTCTGAAACAACACTCGTCTTAGTAACTCAAGAAAGCAGCTGGACTTTAAACACACTTTAAAAAACCCTCTGACCAAAGAATTTCCATGATTTTCTAACAACTTTTCCTGTTGTTTAGATTACTAGATAAAAAAATCTTGACAATTTTATATAGATTGTACCAGTTGATGAACCATTACAGAAAAAAATAGAAAAAAAAGGTGAAAAGAAATGCATACTTTTTCAGTGTTAACTCATTTTCATGACTCTTAAAGGCCTGGAAATCACAATGTTCCTATTTTCCAAACAGAAATACAAGAAATAATACTTCAGCAACATTTTACTTTAAACATTTGTCACTTTTCAAGACTTTGTGTGAGCATGTGACTCAACAAACCAGCATGTGATTGATTGCTGAGATTAAAAGACTTTGTAAACACACCTCTTCATTTATATATGCAGTATCATAGATGTGGCAAATGCAAAGCCAATCCAAAGCATGTTAACATAAAGACAACACACTTGCAGGCTATAAAACATGTGAACAGACAAATCTGTTGTTGAACCAGAACTGTGAAATTTGTAAGGAATAATTGACGATGAACCTCTGAATTATTCGAAAAATAATGCCCAGCGAAGTGGACAATGTTTAGGAGTTTTATTGAGACATTTGACAGGTTTTTGTCCTTAAAATGCTCTTGTGTGTAGGACTAACAGCACACAACAAGTTTCTGTGAGAATTTTTCAGTGTGTCTGTACTGTATGTGTGTGCATTTGAGAGTGAAAGCAGGAGAAAGCATGCTTTCCCATAGATAATAAAGGGGATTTTTTTGAAAAATCATGAAAATAGTTGCTAGAATTATTCGCTCAGTCAATGTCTTTGTGGGTTTTGGTTCTTTTGCTGTTGTAGTCTGTAAGGAGCTTTTAAATAACTGCACACCTTGTCACTGCCTCGTAGTCTAAATTAAAAATAATGTCTGAACTATTAGAAAAGTTTGTTCAAATCCTACTTTTGCAAACATCCCTAGTAAACAAGCACTGTATTGTTAAGCTACACGTTTATTGTAGTAATAAACAATGTTGTTAGGAACTTAGGTTAGATTCATGTTCTTAAACGTTCAGATGCATAAAATGTACCATGTTGGACTGATGTGTCATGATTTTGGTAGATGATGACCAGTTTTATGTTCACTTCAGGACGCTGTTGTTTTAGGAAGTTGCTTCAACAACTGCTTGAACAACAAAAACAAAAAGCATCACAATGACCTGAGGTGTGATCACCCAACCCATGACTTCTGTCTTACGAAACAATTCCAAATCAATGACATCATCCTGATAATTACACCACACCAGTGTAATCACTCAGCAACTATGCACAAATGGTGAGAACATCTTGACTGGCTTTAAACGGTCTGAAATTCCATCTGTGAATGGACTGGAGTGGGAAAACAAGCACAGTTATGACTCGCCAATTTTGATTGGTCTTTGTGCTTCCTGTGTTGATGGAAAAAATGATAGTATTCACCAAGCCACAAATAGTCAGCAGCTAGCGTGGGCTGTCCTCTTCTCACCTGACCTGATGTCAACTGAGGTGGTGAGGTCTGGATAAATGTCTTAAGCAACTGTCAGACATATGGTGTCAGAAATGGCAGCAGAAACCAAGCAACTACAGAGCATCATCAGCACCAGCCCCAATGAAGTCACTAATTTGGGGTGTGGTTTAAAGTCAACAGAAAAACCCACTCGATAATAACATACTTCTCATTTGAACAAGTAAAACTGGTGCACATCACAATGAAACAGAAGTTTCGACAGATCTTTTATTCAGTATTGTGACGTGCATCTGAGTGTAGCAGATTTTCAGAAAAAAGTAAGACAGGGACTTGACAAAAGTGCAGGCAAATGAATGGGAGTTTGCAGTGACAGGGTTTAATTGGACTAAATGATTAGAGAAGTTCAGAACACTTTACCAAAGAAAAGACTGTTGTTTCACAAAAAAGAAAAGATTGAGTTATGACATTTTGATTAAACATTACAAGGTCCAAAAAATTAAAACATTAAATAAATAAATGAATAATAATAAAATAAAATGCATGGACGAATCATTCACAATAACAGCAATAACATCTATTTTCATTTCACTTTAATTCACTTTTCCCAAAGTAATTTGTGTTTTATGTTTGGCAGCCCTAAAAAACTAAAATCAAGAATAAAAAAATAAGTAAAAATAATGATTTAGAACGCACTAAAATGAAAAATCAGTGCCGAAATTTCAGGATGCACTTGGCTGAAAACCGAAACTGAACAACAACTTTCAGTAAGCTGTAATGCATCTTTCAACATACCTTCTGATGTTCAACCATGTTTATTTTGTGATGTAGTAAAGAGGAGATGAGATGATCAGTTCATGTGCTGCTTGAACTAAGTGGCTACAGTGATCTGTCACACCATATTTAAAGAGCATATTAGTGGTGGGCCATTATCGGCATTAACATGCTGCGTTAACGTGAGACTCTTATCAGGTGATAAAAAAAATAATATCGCCATTACTCTATTCTCAAAGTTGGGTTGGGAGCTGGGTCTATACTACGCAAGCTATGATGACTTTCACCTTGACATTTTAGCGCGGATGTACACCTAGCCGAATTGACCCTTCGCAAAGACCCGCCCCCCCCTTAGTTACTGTTGCTTTGTCCCACAAGCCATGGCGCTGTCACGCCACACACAGTGATAAATGCATCACGGAGCAAAGAGGACACTGACAACACGTCGACAGACAAGACAGAGCAGGTTACTTATGATATTAAACAAAGTCCCAGCTTTCAAACTGTGTAGTTTTTTTAAGAAATTCAAACAAAAAACGTTTTGTTGCTCTTTAATGTTGTGACCATGTAGCGCCTCAGCTCAAGAGGCTTGTAAACCGATCATCTCTTACTACGAGTCCATTTATAGCATCAAATAAACATGAATAAACATGAGAATCAAACGGGGAAAGATGTCAATATACACAATTTTTCAAGTTTAACTCAACCAAGGCTTTGTCGGACAAAATGGCGGATTACTTTTAGTCATTATTTGGGTAGCATACATATTCTGAATGTTTTCGGCAGAATTCAAATGAGCCATTTTAATCTAGATTAATTCCAAGATTACAGTGAGATTAATCTAGATTTAAAAAATTAATCTATGCCCACCACTAATTTTTTTATATATATATATATATATATATATATATATATATATATATATATATATTATATTATATTATATTATATTATATTATATTATATTATATTATATTATATTATATTATATTATATTATAATTATATATATATATATATATAATTATATATATATATATATATATATATATATATATATATATATATATATATAATTATATATATATATATATATATATATATATATATATATATATATATATATATATATATATATATATATATATATATATATATATTATATATATATATATATATATATATTATATATATATATATATGAAGAGTTTGGTTCCAAAACGCGATAAACGCCATTTTCAAAAAATTGAGTTTCCGCCAAAATCAGTATTGTATCTGGTCGGTATTGAAAAGTCATTTATTAATTTTGCGCAAAATGCGATATCCGTCGTGTTATTCTGTCATGTTTTCTCCCTTTCTTCCCAAAACGCGACAAACGCCAGTCTCCTTTTTCTGCAGAACGTGATATATCCGCTCTCAACCAATCACAGCGCACCATTCCACGCACTGTAAACATTAAAGGCTTTTTTTAAAAGCCGTTTTTAATACAAATGTACTCGGAAAAAAAGTGTGTTTATTAAACCGTGCGGTGGCACCAGATACTCTTTAATCGGTAATGACAAATAATTCATAACATTAACAAGATGACCATTTTGGGAGCGACGGTTGAATGTATTTTTAGTAACATGGGTGAATATAAGATAAATATTGGCAAAGTTTAGACTCTGTCATATATGTGAATCAACTTACTTTGTTGTGTATTTTCAATTTGAAAAATAATTTTTATATTGACGAATTAATTGCATTTTGAAAAAAAAAAAGTGTCATGGATTTATTGCATTTTGGGAAAAACAAATAATACGTTTTTATAATAAACTTTTTAAAATCAAAATGTAGATTTGATTTTTTAATGTTTTTATATCCAAAAGATGCTATCTGAAAGTTTGAAACAGAAAATAGGGGTTTTCATCTTGCCACTTACTTGGTAAAGAAAACACCTTTTTACTCAAAATAATCAAAATGGAGTTATTGCATTTTGGAACCAAACTCTTCATATAACTATATATATATATATATATATATAACTATATAACTATATAACTATATAACTATATAACTATATAACTATATATATATAACTATATAACTATATATATATAACTATATATATATAACTATATATATATAACTATATATATATATATAACTATATATATATAACTATATATATATAACTATAACTATATATATAATATATATAACTTTAAAATGCAATGATCAACTGTGTGCAGTTTTATTTAATTTTTTAGTTTATTATATATAAATATATATATATAAAATAAACTAAAAAATTAAATAAAACTGCACACATTACAGGTCTTTTATTGTTGAAAAATTACTATAAAGATTTTTTTTAGAAAGATATTAACTGATGAATCACAGCAAAACCAACATGTATTAAAGTAAATGAGGCTGATTTTGATTTTATACTGACTTTAAATGCAATGATCAAGTGTTTGGGATGAAAACAAACTTCTGTAATCTCAGAAAAATTACCACAGGACATTGCCATTAAGAAAGTCTCAGTAAACAAAAAGACATTTTATTTTGAAAATGATCTAAATGTCATTTTGTAGTCTTTCAAAGAGGTCAATGCTTCAGTTATCCACGCTCCAATGAAAAGGTCAGAAAAGGTAGAGTAGAACAGAGGATAAAGACATGATGAAGAGCTTCACTGCACCTTCAAGCATCTCTTGACAGAGTCTGATATCATAGAGGGCAAAACTCTGTTGTCGGTTCAGATGTCCGCAGGTATGAAGTTCTGGACACATCACTGCTCTGCCAAACCCTCAGCTTTCAACACACTCATATATCTGACCGCAAAAGTCTACAGTACTTTTTTTTTTACACTAGTATTTCATTCCAAATGTTGCCATTATCACTCACTGACGATTAGCATTATTGACATACTACTTGAGTTTAATACAAACAGACAAATTTTTGTATTAAGGGATTGAACAGACACACACACTCATCTTTCAAACTGTCACAACATATTCACATCTCAATGGCAAGCATATCCAGTTAGAGAGCTGCCAACACTTTACATAAACAACATAACTAGTCTCAATGAGCACTCCCGAATAAACACACATAAGACTGAAATAGTCAGGACACTGGTGCCAGACCACAGAGAGGGTAGTTAACGTGTGCCATCTTAATCACAGCTATTAGACACACACACACACACACACACGCACGCACGCACGCACGCACACACAGAGCTGTTTTGAGCTGTTCAGTTTGACAAGAGTGATGCAACAGTGTGAAACGTCAGTGATGAAGCTTCTCTTTCTGTTCTGCTCCTCATGTACAAATCACTAAAATACTGATTGTCTGAATCACTTCCCAGAATTCTCTGAGGCAAACAACCACACACAAGTTCATTGTTATTGTGCAGGACAGGACAGAACAGACACCAGAGATACAATCAGTTTTATCTGACAGCAGAGGCTTCAGATTCTTAGACTGGTATTTCATCAGCATGTAAACTCAGTTCACACACTCAAATTGTAATGTAATTTATTCCTGCAATGGAAAAGCTGACTTTCAGCAGCCATGACTCCAGTCTTCAGTGTCACATGATCCTTCAGAAATCATTCTAAAATGCTGATTTGCTGCTCAAGAAACATTTCTTCTTATCAATGTTATCAGATATCGCCCAGCCCTAGTCAATAGTCAATCATGGAACAGACAACATTTAAGGTTATAGGTTTATGTAATATAGTTTGTGCAGTTAATATAGGTCATATAAATCCCCTATATACAGTAGTCACATTATAAATAGATATACTTCTGTTTTATTTATGCTGGTATATTTGATTATTAGATTATCGATTACAAGTACAAATACTTTTTAAATTGGCTCAGTATTGAAAGTAATAACTGTGCAAGTGATTTCGGTTATACATTGTAGTCATGGTTGCCATGGTTACATCTTTTTATGGGGGGAGGGGGTATTAGCATTAATAACACATGGCATCTGTCAATTCACTTGCATGCATTTATGGGCGGATTTTGACCTTTCCAATATGGCAGACTCGCTGATGTAGGACAGCAATTAGCAACAGCTGCCAATGAATCATCTAGTTGTTCATATCTATGGTATAACAGCATGTCATGTTATTCAGTCAGTATGTTAATCTCATGTGGCAGTGGTGAAAAAAAATGAAGGGCATCTCATCAATGGAAACTATGTTTCCCTGAGATTAATCCAGATATAAACCTAGCCCTAATCCTTCACCTGACATTAGCCAAGAGCAGTATGATATCAAAACTGACCCATTTCTACTAAAGTATCACTTCCTGAACTATCAGCATAAACATTATTAAGCTCAATGGAATCATTCTGATTAGAGATTAATTTGTTTAGCCTAGGGCTGCCCGATTATGGCTTAGTGCAATTACCAAATCTCAAACACTGTGATTTAATTAAACATATGCACTGTGCATTTCAGAGTAAAGTGCAGCATTGTGTTCATTTACACGATTATCTGCCGGTGTTATTACTATTATAAAGCTACATTGATATATAATATCACAAAATTTGGGCCAAATTATGAAGCCCTGCAAACAAGCACAGCAAACCTGGATTTAAAAAATGGCTATATGTGACAGCCATCTGCCTGAACATCAAGTATATGTGGTTAATTTCTGTGAGATTGCAAAGCATTTCAGTGCATCATGTGCAAACACATCTTTATGTAACCGTGCTATCATATGACTATCAAGGACACAATGTTACACAATCTTCTCAATCTTTTGCATAGTTTTTCTCAAATCTACAGATTCTAAGAAAAAAAACAACACCTCATGAAAATGGTCCACATGACCACTAAGGCTGCGTTTACACTGGCACAAAAAATCCGATCTTTTGCTCAAATGTGACACAGATCGGAATTAGCGGCACACGTGTAAACACATGAGATCCAATTTTTTCGCATCCGATCTGAGCCACTTCCAAATGTGGTTTTAAATCCAATACAAATCCAATCTCTGGACATGCGACCGAAGCTCAGCGCCGCGTCTCAGACAACTCAAAGGTATCGCACACCGGCTGCGCACATTATATACGCGCGAGCTCAATTTTGAATCGACTCCTGATAAAAGAGCTGCATGATGGGAGTGTTTTATGTCAACTGGGAAACGTTACATATGCCTATGCATTAATATTTCGCACTGAGGTTAGTGTACATGGAAAAATGGCACAATAGAGCAAAATGAAAGAAAAGTCTACACTTATTATACATCTTTAGACTTTATTCAAGCTGTTAAACTAAGAATGTTAAACTGATATATCTTGCAGCACAGGGTGAAGTCAGTATGTACATTAATGACAATTTGAGAGAAATATAATATACATTTAATGTAAAACAATGTACATGGCGCTCTGTGGTGCGGCAGGATTTTGAACAACTTCCTGAGTCGTAGCTGGGCGCCGCGGACAGGTGCCGAATGTCGCTGCCGGTGTGCGTACACTCATAGAAAACAATGCGTTTGAATTTTAAAGACGTGACGCGGCGCTGAGCTTCGCGTCTGGTGTAGATAAAATAACAAACGCAAATTACCTTTATTTTCCAGTCTATATTCGTTCAGTCAAAAGATCGGATCTGTGCATTAAGCCTTGCAGTGTAAATGCAGCCTAAGAAAACACCTGCAAAAACACCTGAAATGTGTGAATAGTGTGACATTGTAATCACCGCATTCTTTACAATAGCTGACATACCACATACCACAAAAGCCTGTGAGGGATCATGGGTAACACCTGTGTTTCATAGTGATTGACAATGCCTGTCAATCCAGTTCTAATGCTCACTGAATAGGTTGTTTGCACATGACGTCACAGCAGCAGCGCGAATGAGTCTGGAGGGCAGGGAGTGATTTTTCTATATAGGAATCCTATTAAAAACTCAAAATTCGTATGTTTTGCGTCGTTTATGGTTGCTCAAATCGATAAAACCGAGAAGCCAGAAGGTGTTTATATCGTTTACATAACTTTTACCATTTTTATAACTTATATCATTTTTTACCTTTTAAAGTTGTCGCCTTTAATAGCGTTTTGCGTCTGCTGATACTGAAATGAATATGGATACCTGCTTACCTTATTTGTTTTTGACTTGGTTAAATATCCACATTCTTCATGGTATCATTTGCAGGGAAGAGAAGCTATTTTATCCCATTGAATGATAATTTGGTGTTTTCGTTTAAGTTTTGTAGTATTCCGTTCACAATATTGATCTGGTTACCATGAGAACAGTGTCAAGCGCTGCTGCTTCAGCCATCATATGGTAGAAAATGTCCAAATAAATAAATGTTTAACAAGCTGACAGAAGTTGATTCAACAACAAAGAAAACACTTTCAAAAACACTCAGCTATGTGATTATTTTATTGAGTGATAGGGAGTGGGTTAAATCAGTGACATTATTAGATTATATATACGGCGTCTTCCCGTCACCTCCTCAACCTGCTTCCCTTAGTGTGTTTTTACACGTAGGCTATAGGCAACAACTGTATTACACCGTCCAGTTTTTTCTTTGAACGATGATGTGAGCTCCTGTTGCAATTCTCGATTCAGCAAAAATGACCAACAATGGAGACATTTTTCACAATCACGACAGAAAATCAAAATATTGCCCTAACTTCACTAGTAGAAAGGCAGCGCGATATAAACAAACACAGACTAGAACTGAACACGTGACGGCAGCTTCACATTCTCTATATCTACCTCCTCGATGGCAGGAAAGTATTTCAATTCAGTGGAAAAAAGTTTGATACTAGGCTGACACCAGAATACTGCTGATTCGGCAAGAGATTCAACTCTACACACAGCAGACTGAGGCATATGTGATCCAGATGCGAGAAACAGCTCTATATAGTTCTGCAGGGATTACATATTATTGTAGGCCAAAACCCAGAAACAAGTTGCATTTTAGCACTTCTGGTTCCATTGTCCTTAAGTCGATGGATTTTTAATGCGTTTTTTGTTAAACACAGACTTTATTTCAGGCATTTAACACAAACTAGTTTCACATCTTATTCTATGACATAAAATACATCAGTAATATGTTTTTTTTCTTAAAAGCTTTTACTCTTTTTGAAAAAGAAAGCTGCTAACAAGTGTCTAAATGGGACTACAGAAGTACAGGTTTTCTGGGACATTAAGGGTGTGTTCACACTTGGTTCGTTTGGTTCATTTGGTCCGGACCAAAGCAGAAAAAAAAAAAACATTTAGTTCTAGTCCGATTAGCGTTCAGATTGGCAATTTTATCACCAGACCAAAAGATACTGAACCTTAAGGCATGGGGATACATTCACAACGTGACTGGATTTTATGACGTACTGCCTATTTTGAGACAGAACTTACCGAACATCCAAAACAATGCTGTGTGCTGAGGTAAATGGGCTTGTTGTGTGTGTGTGTAGCGGTGCGTGGCCTGCATGTGATGGTATTTTGGGCAGCTGGAAAATCGTGAAAGCTTATAAAATGTGTAAAGTAGTCAAAACAGCGGCGGGAATCCATCCGTCATACACACAAACGATCTGCTGCGTGGAGACGCGCGTCTGATGCCTGTCATGGGCAGACTCGCGTCTATGACGAGAAAAACCGACATGCGTGAGGATTCTGTCCATTTTAGGGTCTTGTCTTCCTGTTTTTGGTTCATTACATGTCTTTGGTCCGTGTTGCGTTCATATATCATCCGAACCGAGTTCGTTTGGAAGCAGACCGAGACCCATCTTTTCAGCGGTCTCGGTCCGCTTGTTTGGTGCGCACCAGGGTTCGGATGGCAGCGTTCACATATGTTCACATGAACCGCACTAACCGAGCAATCGCACCAGGGTTCGTTTTAATCGAACCAAACATGACAAGTGTGAACGCACCCTAAATGTCATTACACTGAAGAGGTAAACTCCTAGTCCACTTTCACAGCCTCATTGTGTTTATAATAATGCTTTTGCAAACTATTCTAACTAAACATTTCAGGGAAAATGTTTTTAAATTAAGTTGTCAGAAGCTTAATGGTGGCGAGTTCCAGAAGCCAACTTAAAAATCCTAATGGGTTTTTGTCAAGGAAACCAGGGTGATGCGAACTTATGGACTGGCCAACAAAAATTTAGCACTTTGTAGTGATCTCATGGTAAAAAGAGGATACATCCGTATGCTGAGTGGATCTTACCTGAACAGTTTTCTTGATTCTGTGAGAGGGTCCAGGATACTCTGGTGAATACAAGTCTGTCAGAAACAGGGAGTTGATGAGTGTAGACTTCCCCAAACCTGATTCTCCTGCAGGACAGAGAATAAGACATTACGTCAGGATGTGACTCACTCATCACTTCTGTTGTTTGTGAGGACTGTGTGGAATTTCAGTCTGCAAATTTCCACAGAATCTGAAGAGCCATCATTTTTTCTGGATTCTGTTTTAATGGTTTAATATTACGTTTTAAATCACCAAAATGATTATTTTTTATTATTTTTTCCATGCTTATTTTTTTGCAAATTCCAATTTTTTACATTTTGTTTTAATTTTTCTGTGATTTCTTACAAAGAAAGAAATCAAAAAAGAAAAAGTGATTCAAAAAGAAAAACAATATATAATTGCTTTCCTTATTCAAACTGACTTTTTCTCCTATGAATATATGATTGATCTGAAGAATGAAAGCTGTATTATATACACTTGGAAAATTATATGAGCAATATCACACTCATAGCCATGCAAAATGGCACTATATCTATATCAGATGAGCTGCAGTGTTGATTTTGTATGAAAAGATTACACAAAAACTCGAATTAATGAAAGGCAATAAATGTGAAATTAAAGCACTTTCAAGTACCTTTTCATAAAAATGGCTGTTTTCAAGGGTTTTCCAGGAAAGAAGTCAAATTCAAGTACTTCAAGCTCTTTAAGCACCTATAAGCAACCCTGTACTTTCGATTGTTAATTCAAAATTTGCCAAATTCTGTGACATTTCACGTTACACAATAAATTCTATTTTAAGAACTGGATTCCATGATTCTGTCCACGTTTTCCACATGGCAGAAATCATAGGGCCCTATAAGGAACATCATTGCAAATCTACCAAACTCAGCGCTTGGAATGTCTGAGATTCTGCAGTTTTTTAAACTTTAAAAACAGGAAATCAGTCTGGAGGAGTGGCATAATGTAATCAGCTTTGACATGAACTTATATGGGGTCGCTTGCTGAGTGTGGGAATCGCAGACGGCATTTGAAATTTGTGGAATTCCATGAACCACAAGAGAATACTATTTATCTGGATAGATGGAGAGAAAATCTAAACAGTCTGAAACTCAGACTCAATATGATAAAGTGCAAACCAGGAGAAGAACCAGAGGGTGAGCTGAGAACCAAGATAAACAAAGAGGATGCTCAAAAAACAAAACAAACTTTATTAGTGGTGTTTGCTAAGACAAGCATCACTATCACCATCACTCATACTTAACCTTTGTTGTGTTAAACTGTGCTGGATTAATTGAATTAAAGTTTGTGCTATAAATATGAATAACTCAAATTACCAGGGTTGTTTAAAAAAGGGACACAGTAACCTGTAAAACCAACTAGACTTATGATTTTTCACCTAGTGGACAATAAAATTATAATGAGGGTGAACTCTTATGACTTACACTACTGTTCAAAAGTTTGGGACTTTTTTTAAGTTTTTTTGTTTTTGAAAGAACTCTCGTGCTCACCGAGGCTGCATTTATTTGATCAAAAATACAGTAAAAACAGTTATACTGTGAAATATTATTATAATTTTAAGTAATGGTTTTCTACATGAATAGATTTTAAAATGTAATGTATTTCTGTGATGGCAAAGCTGAATTTCCTCTCTCAAGATCCATAAAGGTACTAAAAACATTTAAAACAGTTCATGCGAGTTCAGTAGCTCTGCTTTAATATTATAAAGTGACGAGAATATTTTTGTACACCAAAAAAAACAAAACAACAACGAATATTCAAAAACAATATTCAACAACAATTGCAAATCGAATCAGTGACTCGGAGCGCCAAAGTCACGTGATTTCAGCAGTTTAGCCGTTTTTTTGATAGGAGATCCGAGTCACTGATTTGATTCGTAAAGCTCCGAAGCAGTGTTTTAAAATTGGCCCATCACTATATTGTTGAAAAGTGTTTTTTGTTTTTTTTTTGCCGCACAAAAATATTCTTGTCGCTTAATAATATTAAGGTAGAACTACTGAACTGTTTTAAATATGTTTTTAGTACCTTTATGGATCTTGAGAGAGGAAATGTCATTGCTGTGAATGCAGGCCTCACTGAGCCATTGGATTTATTCAAAAATATCTTAATTTGTGTTCCAAAGATGAATGAAGGCCTTATGGGTGTAGAACGACATGAGGGTGAGTAATAAATGACTTTTAAAAACTACAAGCAACAGCACAAATAAATACAAATATATATATATATTTGGGTGTATGTATATGGGGCAGACATACAGTCTATGGTGGCAGGGTAAAAAAACTAAATGTAAAAAAAAAATTATATCCGGGGAACGGTGCGGTACGTCGTAACGTCAAGACAGCGCATGTTACAATAACAACACTGCAGCGAGCTAACAAATATTATTAGCATTAGCACCAACTGCCTTGCCCCCAAACAGCCGACCATGGAGTCAAATGAGGTCGAAATTGAGGACGCTCCACCTGGATAGTACAAGTCATATGTCTAGCAGTATTTTGGCTTTCTCATTAAAAAAGACAAAGACGGCAATAGAGTAACTGACAAGACTAAGACTCTGTGTAAGCTATGCCATGCTGTCATTCCATACACCACATCCAACACATCAAACATGAACCACCACCTTCAACGTCACCATAAAAATGTGAAGACGGCCCCAGAGAAAACGAGCCTACCGAAGGGACAGCTGACCATGAAACAAGCGCTGACACCAACTCTACCTCCGTCAAGTCCGCGTGCAAAACAGATAACCAGGCTCATTGGCGAATTCATAGCGGACTATATAGCTCCATTTAACATGGTAGTGAAACAAAAATAAATAAGTTGTTGTTATACAGTAATATTTTCTTCTTTTTTTTTTTCTTTTTTGATATCGTATCGTGACGTATTGTATCGTGACCCTGGCATATTGAGGTGCATCGTATCGTGAGTTTAAGTGTATCGTCCCATCCCTAATACTGACCCCACACTTTTGAACGGTAGTGTATGTCAGCAAACAACTCTGGAACCCCAAAGAATTGTCAACTAATTTCAAACACTGAAAACAACTGACATTTTCTTCTGAAAAATATAAATGTAGTTTGTAATGCGCCAAAACGGAAACTCATCCCACTCCGTGTTATTTGTAAAATATTGCTGACATTTGATTTCCACACACTTCAAGTGCTTCCCCACAATGCACATCACCAACAACAAGTGACTTTTTCACAGAACAATTCCTCCAAGCATCCGTGAACGATCCATCAACTGGATGCGTGGCAACGTGGTTCCTGTAAGGCCTGGAACAAAGAGGACAGTGTGAAGGAAACTGGGTGCATGCTGGCACAAAGCAGAGCTGGGCTTCTCTTCTGACCTTTAACAAGTGCCCAACCCAGTGCCACTTCCACAGAAAGCTAAAGCAGCACGTAAAACAGGGAGAGAACCTTCAAACAAAGAAAAGCTTCTTTTCAAATCCTAAATGTTTTCCAGAAGGGCAGAACAACAGTGACCTCACCATTGCAACTGAAACATCTTCCACTCAGCCTGGAGATATGCAAAATAAACTGCTTTCTTTGAGCAGAATGAGGAAGCGCCCAACAGGATTTATTTTGCTTACTGAATGTGGTCTTTGAGAACAGGCCCATGGTCTTGAGAAAACATCAAGTGAAATACGGTCTTCTTTTAAAATGTCATTATGAATTAGGGAAACAATAAAAAGCAGGCAGCGAGTGGTGGAGGGAAGCGGGTACTGGGATGCACTTCTGCCATTCCCAATGCAGCTGAGAGACCAGAAAAACAGCCAAGATGGTGGAGTTACTCCTGGAAGACACATGACACTGAATATAGGGCTGCCAGAGTGAAGAATTTCCCTGCTAGAAGAAATCCACATAAAAAGCAGAAGATTTTATGGAATCGTAGCTTGCAGGAATTATGGTATCGCAACTTGCAGCAGCTGGTTAAGGAAACTAATTTGGTACAAAATCTTAAACCGATAGTTCACCAAAAACAAACATTTTGAACATTGCTCACAGTCATGTCACTTCAAATCTGTATGACTTTCTTTCTACAGTGGAATACAAAAGTATGATCTGCATTAGGGCTGGAAACTGAAATTCAGAACCTCTAAATGACGTAATTTCCCATGTCGGTTATTTCGTTTTTTTAATCCTGTTAATACTTCCCCCTTAAAAACATACTATCACGTGTTTAGCCACGTGACTACGTCCCGTCCAGTCAGTGGCATAAAAGCAACATGGAGGTGAACGCCGGTTCAAAGCAGTCATGGCGCGTGAGCGGAGAGCCTTGTGTCTTCACTAAACTTTGTCAGTTGTATTTGTTATGAGGTGTACCAGTTTGGACATTCAAGCGATTTTAGACGATTGGATATATATAGTGAACAGCATGAGTAAGATAGAATACATCAATACATCTGGAGACATAGAGTGGGTCAGACATGATTTTGATCACTTCATTGATCACTTCATTTGATCACTTCGGAAATCGGCAGGTCCAAAAATTGTGTCGTATATCACCTCGTCCGTATGATTTTCAGATAAACTCACTTGTGACGTGTGCGTGGACATGCGATCTTCCGACCATCAGAATTCGCACTGTGTATGCCCGCCTTAAAGTAGCTTAGAAACTCAAAACTTATTATAGCATATATTTTTCTACTTTTAAAGGAACTATTTACAACCCACAGCTTCACAATTAATACAGAGACGATATGACTAATTCACACACGCAATAGCTCTCATTACTGGTACTGTACTAATGTATCTGATTTACAACAAGCAGAAATCTGTAAGAAATGTTACAAACCATAGATAAAAACTGCTGAAAGTGAGCCGTTATGTCAGATCACTTTTTCAAAATAAAATATCCCACCTTTAATAGTCAAGCATATTTACAGTATAAACCTTGTCAGTGAACTATGAGGGCCAAAAAAAACAAAATAATCATTAATTAATCATAATCAAGGTAAAATGTTCAATTAATAGAGGTTTTGATTTTAGGCCATAATCGTCCAGCCCTAGTTCTTCATGTTGCTCATTTGCTCAAGTGCTTCCAGGCTCCAAAATGGATAAATGCTGCTGCAATTATGCTAAACTACATTGTTTCTTATGTCTCCCAACTAAAGTGTAAACATTTGTTTTGAATATTGTGCTATCAAATCTTATTTGTGCTTGCTGCGCTTTTGTAGTGTTCCTTTGTTCTTTTTGGAATTCAACAGCAGACATTCATTTTATTGTATGGAAAGGAACAATGTGAATATTCTGCTGCTGATTCTTCTGTGATCCATGTAGGGTTCAAAATTAACAAACGGCAAACATCAGATAAGAGTAAAAATTAGCTTTAGTGAGTAAAAGGGCGGTCACACTACACTTTTCACTCCACTGACTTCCATTCATATGCATTCTAATGCGAGAGACCGGAAACGCAAGCTCATGTAAGCTGCAGGTTGGCAGTGTTGCAGGAGTAGATTGTATATTTAGGGGTCCAAGCACAGAAAACACTGGAACTACTGTGTTTGTAAAGATTTTCTTCTTCTTTATTTTTCTGTCCTAGAAGTGTATGGCCGTCAGAGACCCCAAACTTGGCAGGATGGTCCTAATCAGGCACCACTACTTATGAGCACAGACACACACCCATTTGACACTATAATAAAGCAAAACACATTTTGGATAACTTCATTTCAGTCTATAAAAAACTCTGATATTTTCTTTAAAAAAAAAAAAAATGCTTTTTGGAACTCCTAGGCAGTGGTTTAGATCTTCACCAAATTAAGCACACAGGCACAGCAGCTAGGGATGGTGGTGGCAAAAAGTTATCAATATAATTTTGATTTGCTGAAGTGTTGCACAGTTATTAATGAATAAAAGTCCACAACACAGCTAAAATGATATTGTTGGAATAACTTTCAGCATGTTTTTTCAGCTGATGAATGAACCCCCTGACAGCCAATCAGAATCCACCAATGCTGATGTTCGCAAATCGGTGTCTACAAGTAAAGAAAACATTTGACTGAGCTAAATATATACCATCAAATGTATAAACTTCACTTCTGGTGATCCATATATGCAATATTAAGCCTCCAAAATGAGGAACCACATTACAAAGCAATTGTTACAGGTGCAGGTTCACTTCCTGTGACTGTGTATATTATATTATTACTTTTTTCTTGCATATTTGTAGCAAACGTATTAAAACAGAGACAAAAAAAAAGTTTTTTTTATTAAAAAATTTTCTCCATTTACTTGCCATTGACAATGTACAAAAAGGTACATTCTAGATCCATTGTAGGAAGAAAAGCCATATAAGTTTGGAACAACATTAGAGTGAATAAATGACGAAATATGTTTTTTTTTTTCTCAACTTATCCTTTAAGTAGTTAAACTCTGAATCACTCCATACAAGAGGTGTAAGTGTATATGCAGACAGCGTTTAGCATTAAGGAAGGAGGGAAACACATTGATAAATTAACAAAAAGATGACTATGGGCAGACATTTTACCATGTTAACACTAGAGCTAATTACAGAGTCCTTCATTGAACTCTGCTTCAACAATGATGATAGATCAGGGCTTTCCTGTCAGCCGCCCAAAAATGCAAAACTGCGGTATCTGTAACCCGCCCTGTCCCTGTGCGTTACGAAACTCACTGTTTGTGTTGTGTCAAATCCTTACAGGCCTGCCTTAAGCAGATGAAAAACAACATACAACAAGCATCCATCTAGCCTCCTGTATTTCACAACATTAGCCAATACAGAACACTTCTGAGGCACAGCAAACACTACAGTAAGCCCAAACTGTTTCAATGGAGGCAATCTAAACACAAGAGGTGTTAAGTGTTACAGAAGTCCAGAGAAGAGCGGGGTGAGAGTCACGCCACTGGAGCAGTTCAACCTAAAGACCACCAGGCGGATCGGTAAGGGTCCAGCTCGCTTCCTTTAAAGGAAATATCCCACAGCTGTGTAAACCAGGGGGCTTATTCCAGAGGAACTCCCCATCGAATGATAGGGGTGGGGGAAGCAGGAAAAGCTCAGGCCTGTGCTGGCAGAGAAAGAGTTTACCACGAACTTTCAAAGAACTTTCACTGGCTCGGATAAAACCAGAATGCAGGAAAGAAGATCTGTTTATGTGTGCTGTCACAAAGAGCCATTTAAAGGGATTGTTCACCGAAAAAAAGAAAATTCAGAGAATTATGCTCTAGGGTTGTCAAAAGTACCAGTACTTCGGTACCAAGTCGGTACTGAAATTTTAAAAATGTGATGATACCAGCATTTCCCCCTAGCATTTTGAGCGCTGTTGAGCATGTTCAACAGATATGTCTGTGATTGGCTACAATGATCAAAGCTTCAAAAACATGCTAATAAACATCTTCACCAAGCGTTTGCACAGATACACACGGGAGCGTTTGAAAGCAGGCGTATATTAGCGGATCCACTGATAGATGCCGGATTTCAAATGGATCCTCTGATAGACGCCTGCTTTCAAATGCTCCCGTGGGCATCTATGCAAGCACTCGTTGAAGAGCGTCAAAGATGTCTATTTACAACATGTTTTTGAAGTGTTGATCATTGTAGCCATATCTGTTGAGTGTGTGAACACAATGGCCAATCAGAGGTGTTTAAGTTAGTCAGAATCTGCTCAATAGCACTCAAAAGTCTAAGGGGAAATGCTGGTATCGTCACATTTTTAAAATTTCAGTACTGACATGGTACCAAAGTACCGGTATTTTTGACAACCCTACTAAGCACAATTGAAGATATTTTGTGAAAACCAAATTTCTCTTTTTTTTTTTTGCACCCAAAGCACGTACTTTACATTGCTTCATGAAATTCAGATTAAACTACTGGAGTCACGTTGATTATTTTTATGATGCCTTCATGACCTTTTTGAAAGTTTTGATTTCCTAGATTTTCAATGAATGGAAAGAAAAAAATATCTTAATTTGTGTTCCAAATATGAGCATAAGTCTCATGGGTTTGGAATGACAAGAGTGAGCAAGATTTCGATGTTGAAATTATCAAAATATCACAACTGTACATGTCGTGATATATGCGTATCGAATAACTCCAAAAGATTACAAAAGGTCAAAATTTTAGGTCCATGCAGACAGCAGAGAGCAGACTGGACACATGACTGTTACATATATGACATGCTTAATTTTATTAAATGCATCAAGCGTACATGGAAGCCATCTCTCGGACAAAGCGCAATCCCGAATTCAGTTCTCTTTCCCAGTTTATATGGTCAAATACACATAATTTTATGTCAAAATGCCCGTTTTTGTGAGTATTCACATAAACACCGTCAGTTAGTCTTAAGCGGAGTAAACATTTGAAAAAGGAAGCATGCGTGTAACAATATATTGGATCTTAAAGTGACAGCTGTAGGGATGCTTTCTTCTCACAAAAAGAAAGTGAAACGTATGTTGGTTATATCATTTTAAGTTTTTAAATTGATATTTAAATTTATTATACACACTTAAAGGATTATCGTATCGCATCTCGAATATCGCATTATTTAACGAGTTATCACATATTGCATTTTTTTTTTCAATTTCGTGCAGCAATTGCCTTCTTCAATATGGTGCAGCTCTACAGAAAGGGTTTTTTCCCCATTTTTTTTTTTTAAATATTTGCAGAAGGCAATCTTTTTCTCATATAACATTTGATTGATAAATGAGACTAGACAGATGACCAATGATAAAGAAGGCCAATCATAATTCAGTATGCAAATAGATGCAAAATGGTAGACTAATCATAATTTAGTATGCAAATAAATATATATATACATTTTATAAAGGTATAGGCTGTCTTAATGGTCTAATATATATTAAAAAAAGCCCATTATCAGTACAGTGTTTATTTACAACCACTGTAAAAACATCTTCCTCTCTAACAGTTTAAAACCTAAAATCTGGAATAAAATCCAACCATTATCATAGGAAAATAAAGTTTTACAGAGCTCATAATCCCAAACACTGATAATAAAAGAAAAGAAAAATGAGAAGAAAAATATATGCTTCCACACAAGCCAAGATCAAGGCCAATACTTCCAAGTGGATGGTAAAAGTGTTAATGATTGGTAAATATTGACTTTCACCAGCCTCAAAACTGTACCCCACTGTCAGTCAACAGACAGGTCTGAAACCATAGAAGACCCCAGTGTGCGTCCCGCCGAGAACAGATGAGTGGTCTGAACAACAACATCTGTGTTTTTATCATCCAAAGAAAGAGAGAGAGAAAGAGAGCTGGAAGTGTTTGACAGTGCTGCACTTCTTCAATTATTCTGCGATTCTAATTACATGCTTTACACCAAATTGCCATCTAAAAGCTTGTTTCCTGCCCAGCATGCAGCAGAGGGGGAAACTCCAGGGTGTAGCTTCACCAACACTCCTCCCAAAATCCCATGGAGATGGAATTCTGAAAAGCTGTCAGTAACGCAGCTTCTGCTCTGGATTATCTCCGTTATGAGCAGGACGTGAGGTGACCCCAGGTGGGCGTCAGTGGCAGTTTCAGGTTGTGTTGTGTTTGGAGGCCGAAGAGCTGAAGGTGGAGGTAGATGCGAGTCCTAAGGCCAGGCTGAATGAATGGGATTACAGGAAACTACCCACCCACAAGGCCACGCTCACACATACACATACATTCCAAAGGAGGGGAAAAACCCCAGGTCCATGGGAGAATGGGAAGCACATTTGTTTTGAATGCGCATTTCTTCAAGCTCTGCTCTCTCGTTCTGTTCTGCCATGTGAAATCCATCACAAATGCATTTCAGCGCACAGCTGCCAGCGCCCCGGCATGAAGCGGCCTGCGTGAAACCGTATACTGCCAGACACATGAGTGCATATAATCCACATAGCGGAGCATGCTGGGTCACCAGCCCTCTATTTTTGACACTGCTTTTATTAACGTTTCATTCAAGCTTTTTTCCATATGTCGCAAACCTCAAAAGGACATACGATCTGTTTTTTAAAAGGGATAAATCACCCAAAATGAAAATTTGGTCAACATTTACACTCTGTCAAGTTGTTTCAACCCATATTACCTTCTTTTCTGTGAAACATAAAAGAAGAAATTTAGCAGACTGTTCTAATGATAAAGGCACTGCGCATTTCCAGTGAATTAGAAATGTCAAGCTCCAATATCTTTTGTGTTCCAAGGAAAAAAGGAAATTCAGAACAACACTAAGGTAAGTAAATAATGACAATTTTCTTTTTCCATGTGAACTATCCATTTTAAAGCTTTATGAAAAATGACTTTTAAATGAAAGAAAATGTATAGCAGATAGACCAAAAAGGTTGTTGCATGATTTGGTTATAGTTCTACTCAAATGACAAATTTGAAAAACTGGACTGGACAGAAGTTACTCACCAACGACCATGAGAGTGAACTCAAAGCCCCTCTTCACAGACTTTCTGTACACTTGGTTGGGGAGATTTGCGAATCCCACGTACCCCTCAAGGTTCTTCTGTTGCTGTAGACCAAAACAAAACACAGTTAATGGCTTTGTCATGCCTGTCTGACAAAACACTACAAATAAGAAACAAGTAGGTGGCCATCCTTCATGACTACACATAGTTACTGTTAACAAGATGAATCTTCAAAAATAGAAAAACTGGGTTTGACACTTAAACAATAGCATAGAATATTGGCTATAATTAGTTAAAAGCAAGTGCTTTAAGACAAATGATCATTTAAAAACGTTATTTTTACATATTTGTGTTGGTGTGATAAGTGTATGATAGGGCTGGGCGATATATCGCATGTGATATACACAAGCTACGCAATATCGCGTTCATTATCGCAGATTAATCGCCTTCGATAATGAACGCGATATTGTCTAGTGTAGTGTTGCACGATATACCGGTACTAGAAAGGTATCGCGATACCCTGCTTTTAGAAACGGTACGGTTCTTCATTTTATTAGTACCGGTACTTTGAGTGCCAGCTGTATTTCCTAATGTGCGACAGCAGGGAGCAGTGTGTGCAGCGCGCTGCTTCTGAGGCACATTGAGTGCGTGTTTATTCCTGTCAACTGCGCAACGGCAGATGCACAAAGCAAAATATGGCATTATTTTGCTTGCATTGCCGACAGTCAGGGCAAGCCCACGGACACCACAAAGCCCGTCTGCAAAATACGTTACAAAATAACGCAAGCGAAGGGAGCATCCAACTTGCCAAACATCCCGATTTGTACAGAGAATTTAAAGAGCGACAGGTTAGTGAATGTGATACCAGCGTTATGTTTGTGCTCTCAAAAATTAAATGAGTGTTATTTATATTACTCATGCAAGCAGACATCCGCAAAGAGGTGTATTATTGAGTCTAATAAGTGATATCTGGTTGCTAAAATAAAATTAATTTTAAAAAACAAATATGTGAAGGGACTATACAATTATATTAAACCAATTTATGCTTTAATAACATTGCTCTAATTATTTACAGTAATCAATATTCTCACTGTCAAAACACTTACATGCAGGGCTTGATGACAGCCACTCCCACTAGCCACTTTGGCGAGTTGAATATAATTTAAGTTTACAGCCAAATGGTCGTTGAAGATCGTCGTAGCACAAAATTACAATCCAATCACACAATTCGTTATTTACATGCAGTTAGTGAAGGAGGGATAGGCGGAATTGCGCTGAATGACACACAACAGAAGCGCTCTCTCGCGTGCGCTCTCTCTCGCTCTCTCTCTCTCTCTGTCTGTCGCGCGCGCGATCAGTTTTCCACGCGTCTGAATAGTCAAATACACGTGCACACAGATGTCTAAATGTCCATCATGTGGAGTATCTCGCGTGAATACAGTCGGTTATGGCTTAAGTGGACGTAAACAGGTGGGTAATAACTGGATATTTGTCAGTTACGTCCATGCATTCAGCAGCCCAATTAAATAGGCCTGTCCATCATTAATGTTAATCAAACAACAAAACCTGTTAAATATGTTAAATAAACCTAGTGTATCTGAAAAAAGATTATTTTTAATTTACTACTGTTTTTGTAATTTGCTTCTTTGTTCTTTTATATAGCATAACACAAATAACTTGTTCTCATACTAGCTCATGCTCATATTGTCCACCTCTTGCCCACCTGTACATACCAGCTGATATAAAATGTAATCTTGATTTGGGTGGTCAGTCTGCATTTAAAAGTTTGAAAGTGTTTTAAATCTTCTAAATCAAGTAAAATGACTCAAAGTAATTTAAGCATAAGAAAGTCAGCTTTAATCATATAAAATGTAATTTACCAACATCAAAATTGTGGCCAATAAAAATGCTAGCCACAGTTCTGTCATATGTTATTTATTTACTTTTCCTACTGTTTTAGGTTTTTGCCATAGTATCGTTTAAGTATCGGTATCGTGATACTGAAGTTGGGTATCGTATCGAAGTCAAAATTTTGGTATCGTGACAACACTAGTCTAGTGTATGAGTTTCTTTCGTTAATTTCATTGGCCACCGGGCACAAAATGTAAGTTATTTGTTATCAAATGTTACCACATGAACCACACAATTTAAGGTATTATTCATGTCTGTAGCATAAATAGTGTGGAACAAGTTATACACTACAGTTTAATACTTAGGGTTAATGGTTTGTTCAAATACTTAAGTCTAAATACGAGTGATAGTACTAGTGCTGCTTGCCTTAAAACACCACTAATTATCTAATACTACATTTTGAGCAAACTAGCAGCACAGGCTCCATGTTTTTTTTTTTGATAGCTTTTGGGAATCTAAATTACACGCATGTGTGTTTTGTCAACATGTTTGAAATGATTATACGCATACTTACTGCTACTTTGGTGAGCATTCAAATCATGTTGTTCCACATTTCGATGGATGGATGAATGGATGGACGGATCAGATTCCACCAGGCAGGAAAAGAGGCATCCACATATACAAAATAAAACAGAAAGAGAGAAAATGAGAAAAGCTAACAGCTAAAGTGCATTAAGAGGTTTTCATCTCTAACTGCTGGTCTGTGATTCACTAAGAGGTTCACCACAACCACTGGCTCAGGTTTGATTGACAGCTGATGTTGAGCAGCCAATGAAGCAAATAAATGATAGAACACCTGGTATTAACATTCATCTCAGGTGATCTAATCTCAAGTGGATACAGCACTTTGCGATGTGATCAATCAAACCAAATTTAATGGTCACGTTATAACCAGATCAAACAAGAGACATGTTAATACCAGGTGTAAATGGCTAATGACCTATTATACTATGAAATCAGTGAGACACTCCCTGAGTTTGAGAACAAAACGCATCTGTGGAAGCTTCTGTTAATAATCAGCCTATTTTAGTCCTGATCCAAACCACAAAAATGTACAGCACATAGTGTTTGCCTAATGCTGTACAACTAAACCACTTCTCTAAACATACAGAATTACAGGAAGGCCAGAAAATGGGCTTCAGCACTAGACTTCCACAGTGCTTAAGCTGCCAGTAAAATGGACAGTAAAAATCATCTATGAATAGTATTTTCTTTTTTCTGAATCAGCAAATCATCAAATATACTGGTCTGTGATTGCAAAATACCCAACTCATTTGACTATCAAAACCTTCATATGATTCTGCAAACACTACAAAAGGAAATGTCCTGGAGGGACACGTATGCAGCTGAACAGATGCACGTTTGTGATGATGATTCAGAAAGTATGCTGCAACGTATGGTAAAGTGTCAGACAACTCATGCATTAGAGTATATTCAAGATCTTTTGAAGTCATAAGTTAGCTTTGTGTGAGGAACAGACCAAAATCTTAGACTAAAGTAGTTATTCAGTAATAATCACATTCATAAAATCTGCGAATACAAACTTGTGTTAACAGAAACGTAGAATCCAGTAATAAAAAACATGAATATATATTCAGGGCTCAACACTAATGATTTTTTTTCCTACTTGACCAGTCAGGTCCCAAAAAAAAAAAAAAATCAAATAAAATGGGCCTAGTTATTGTTATTGTTTTCATTGTCTTTGATCCATAATCTTAACAAATAAAGTTATGACACCAAAAACTACTAGCCTAACTAATATAAATATAAAATAATGTTAAAGACAAGTAAACTGTCAGTAATAAAATAAGAACAAATAGTCAAATTATGAGCAATAGCACAAATAAACAACAGAACAAATGAAATAAACAGTGCTTTTCATGTTTTTCAGGTAGGTCTAACAGTAGTTTTAGATACAAAAATGGAATAATCAAATGTAAAATAACAGTGCATAGCCTTCACTTTATAAATTAAATATAGTTTGATCCTTATTAAATTAAGAAAAGTTATTCAGTCAAGAGCAGTGAGTGATTTTTTCTTTGTCCTTTGTTGTTTGACAACATTATAACATTAAAATTAACAGACAGCAGCAGGTTTATTAGGCTGCTGTCGCTTTAAGAACTGCACGGATCCAATATACTGTTACACACGCGTTTTATTTCTCAACTGTTTATGTTCACTTAACAGACTATGTTTACAAGGATACTTGCCAATATGGGCATTTTGATATAATTTTGTGTGAGTATGTCCGTTCAAGTACAAGACGTCAAAGAAATCAATTCAGCATTTGCGCGCTGTCTGAAGCCTTGTTTATACTTTCGCCTGGCTCCGCACCAAGAGCCTCAGCTGAAATAATCACATTTATACAATTCGCAAATACAATTTTTTCTGCAGCGTGATCAGTTATGAAACATGAGAACCAATGCCATTTTACATCATTTACATGCACTTTTAAAGCTCAATTTCAGTAGGAATAAAGCAAAAATTCAACTTTTAATTTTTTACATTAATTTTTTTAGTTGAGCTGAAATCATATCCATCTGATTTTTGCCAAGTCAGACAAAAGTTTCCATTTTGGGTGAACTATCCTTTTAAGATTATTTAATTATAATTATTATTGCACAAAGATTTTGTTCTCTCTTACTCCATTTTCACCACCCACACAATGTATAAGCAATGCTCTTTCTTGAAACTACAAATGAAAGTCTATTTTGAATATCCTGCACCACTTCCTGCTGACGTTATCGTTTGATGTTCTACTAGAGGGCAGGTGTTAGGTGTGAGAAACACTCTAGTACACACAAGCACTCATGCAGGAAATAGTGTGTAATTATAATAATATCTGATCTCACTGGGTAAACGGAGAGGATGTACATGTTCCTTCTTCCAGTCTAAGAGCTTGTCAAAGATGAGACAGCATGTTTGAAGGGGGACATCTGAATGCACTGATGCAAATTTAAATGGACTCAACCAGCAAAAGCCACCTCAGACTGCCATGAGGAACATGCCGAAGACCAAAAAAAGCATAACTGGATTTTTCTGTGGTGTAGCGTTGACAGAAATGGTCTCACAAGGACTCACACAACCAAAAATATATCATGTCAAGGCTTTCACACATATGATATACATGACGACTGTACCTCAAGGTCACATTCCAGGTCACTGATGTGGGTTATTATGGGACAGATGGATTCCTTCATCCAGCATATGGAAAAATTTAAACAGTTAATCAAGATGTGCCAGGTTAAGCTGCTTGGACATTCACATGTCACGTCTAAAATAAGAGGGAAACACTGGAGAAAACACAAAGAATTTCACTAACTAATCCAAGAGCTCCATCTACGATGCAGATTTAAAGCCTATTATAAAGTGGACAAAGACCAGTCTGATGATCTTCTAAGTTGGCCCAAGCATCAGAAAATAGAGTTTCTGCCGTGAAAACCATCTCTCTCCCTCTCTCAACAGCTCTACATTTGTCTGAGGTAATTAGGCTTACTGTAAAGGCAATGTACAGTAGAATAACTTATCAACTGACAACTTTAAAGTCTTAAGGTGATGATACACATGGCAACTTTTTGAGCAATATTGCTGGGCAATGTTGCTGTCAACAGGCAACCTGATGAGACACGGGCAACAGACAGTTGGCAGCAACTAATCAGAGAGGAGCAAATCTATTGCCAACCCAATAAATACCTTATTATAAACACTTTATTTCAACTTTTCAAATATTTTCTTCATTTTTATTAAAAATAAATGCCTTTCTAATCTGATTTGTGTAGAAAAAGGGAGAAGAGCGAGTTCAGCAAAAGGCGGATTCGAACCCGCGTCGATCGCGTCAAAAGCTACATTCATGTACAGCCTACGCTACTACAGACTTTAAACTAACTCCGTCTTTTTAGTATTTAACTGAAAACATTCAGTGGCTTAATTACAGCTTACATGCATTACTTTGGACAGTTGTTGGTATTTTAAGCAATATATGAGGTAAATTCCCTGTTTTGGGTTGACGCATGACAACTTACTAGCGTAAAAAAATATAAGTTCACACTCTTTTTCTCCGCTCCACTGCCGCTGAGAGGCCGCCATCTTGTTTGAATTTTTTCTGAAATATCCGAACCGGTCACGTGATCGGCTGCTAACATTCTGATCCCACAACCGATCTAACTTATCCAGATATAAATTTGTTGCTCATTATCAATGGGAAAGTGCCCAAACATGACCTGTGGTGCACTTGCGGCATTCTGAAAAGTTGGGAATTTTTCATCACGCTGCGGCATAGATGCACAAAACAGTAGTGTGTCTACATTTAAAATGACAAATTTGAAAGTGCAAAAGATGCGACATGTCGACAGTCCCTTCACTGCAAAACATGCTTTTCTTACTTAGAGTTTTTGTCTTGTCTAGAAAATGCTTTTTAGATGTTTTAGATGTTTGGACTAAAAACAAGTAAAAAAAAAAATCTGAAAACAAGACATTAATAAGTCAAAATTAAGTGAGTTTTTGCGTAAAGCAAAATAATCTGCCAATGGCGTAAGCAAAATAATCTTATTTCAGACCGAAAAACAAGATTATTTTGCTTACCCCATTGACAGATTATTTATCTTGTTTTATGCAAAAACTCACTTCATTTTGACTTATTTTTTAAACAAGACAATTTTTACTTATCTAGAAAATGCTTCTTGATTTAAGATTTTTTAGATATTTGGACTGGAAACAAGACACAAAAAAATCTAAGTAAGAAAAGCATTTTTTGCAGTGTTAGACGGGATTTTTGGATGACACCTACCCAAAAGCATTACCTTACAGAGATCAAAATGAAAGAGAGAGAGTGAGAGAGAGTGACTGCAGTTTTGAAACAATGACATGTTTTTGTATGTGGCTTAACTGCCGGAAGAGATGTGGTAGTCTAAATCTAAAGCATTAAAAAAAGAAAGTCAGAAAGACAAAGCAATGAGCAAATGAGTAAATGGTAGCCTACAAGATACGTTGATATCCTGTTTCTACATAAAACACTTTGAGGTCAGAGGTTCACAAGGCATGACTGACACAAAGGTGTCAACAGAGTCCACAATTAACTGCAAACTGCACAGTTCATACAGTATAAAAAAGTGATTTGGATTCAAAACTAGAGATAACGACTGCATGGAAATGCAAGCAAAAAAGGGAGGGCCCAATGAAATCCAAATTTTAATTTTTTTTGCATTTTGTTTTCCAAAATCTGTTTCCATTGGAGATGTAGTTCACGTGTCCTCATATAGTGAGAGAGGCTTTTAGTTTATTCATCCAAAATTTCCCAAATTCCATGACATTCCACATTATACAGTAAATTTCATTTTATGACTGGCTTTCACGATTCCATCCATGTTTTCTGTATTGCAGAAATCATAGGGCCCTACCAGCATCTTATCGACTCATCGCAACAGCACCTGAGCAAAGCAAGCAGTCTCTGCCTGGTTTTCTCATCACGCACTCAATGAAAGCAATCAGACAATACACTCCATAATGGCTATTCTGACCACCCACAGTTCAGAGACAGACACACATTCTCTCTCAAGATTTCAGCTGTAAACTATTCACTTAACATCCTACTCAAGGGCTGGAAAGTAACTATCACATCTGCACCCAGGACCAAAATAGATTTACATCCACAAGAATGGCAGATCCTGATCCATAAACTCAGCTGGTCCCACACAGCCAGACTTTTGTCTACTGGTACAAGGTCTGGTCCACACGGCATCTTATTTTGTTCAACAACAACACACTTAAACCATCTGATCAATATATTGAAGGGTTAATTTCTGTCATTAATTACCCACCCTCATGTCATTCCAAACACGTAAGACTTTCATTTATCTTCGGAACACAAATGAAGATGTTTTTGATCAAATCTGAGAGCTTGCTGTCCCTCCATTCACAGCTACGCAACAAACTTTGACGGAAAAGCTCATAAAGAGATCGTAAAACTAATCCATATAAATTGAGTGGTTCAGTCCAAATTTTCTTTAAAGACTTTTTATGAGGAAACGATTTAATTTAGGCTTTTACTCACATATAAACAGTGATCACCGAACATACTTTAAACAGAAGCTCAACTGAACCGGAATGATGCACGAGAACAAACCTCTTGCGGAAGCTCAGATGTGTTGCGTAGCACACGAGAATGAACCTCATTGGTTCTCACACACATCAAGCAAACATTCTTGAGCTTCCACAGCTACCACAACTGAAGTGTGAGTTGATGAATGTTTATTTGTGAAAAAAATGCCTAAATTCAAACTGTTCATAATATAAAGTGGACTAAATTGGATTTGTTTTACAATCTCTTTATGAAAATTCAAAGTTTCAATTGCGTAGCTGTCTATGGAGGGACAGAAATCTCTCAGATTTCATCAAAAAGATCTTCATTTGCATTATGAAGATGAACAAAGATCTTACGGGTGTGGAACGACATGAGGGTGAGTAATTAATGACAGAATTTTCATTTTTGAGTGAACTAACCATTTAAACGTACCAAACACAATTTGCTTCTGTTACGTTTAAATCTGAACAATAACTTGTTTACTTGCCATTAAAGGGATAGTTCATCCAAAAATGAATCTGTCATCATTTATTTACCCTCATGCTGCTCCAAAAAATGTATGACTTCTTATTCTGTGGAACATAAAATTAGATATTATGAGAACACTTTTTTTTTTTGTCCATACAATGGAAGTCAATGGTCACAAAAACTTGGTTACCAACATTCTTCAAAATATTTTCTTTTGTATTCCGCAGAATTTAGTCATGCAGGTTTGGAACAACATGAGGATGAGTAAATTATGACAGAATTTTCATTTTTGGGTGAACTGAAATAAAACAGCCAAATATCATGAAGATTCTCACAAATTTGGCAGATTCAGCAATAAATTTACTTTAGTATGTTGTGGACACTTTTGAAGTAGAGAAAGAGAAAAAAAAAGAGCATTGTGGGACCACTCAATCCAGAGGCCTCATTTATAAAGACTAGAATGATTATAAATGTGAACGAACAACAGTTTCCTTAATAATAATATAAATGCTCTCTCTTTATGAACTGTAGTTCAACATGTGCATGTAGGCATATTATAATTTGTGCATATTGCGACTGCCATTCATTTTTACATTTTCATAGAAGTTTATTAACTGGTATATGAGTGCAAAACGTTTCTACAAATGCTCTTCAGTTGGTGTAGTATATCCTGACTTATTCCCTTTTGAGGTAAGATGAAATCCATTGAATTTAGGTTCAAATTCGATTTTATGTGCGTTTTATAAATAAGGCCTCAGTACTAACCATGGGAAAAATACACAGTCACATGTGAATGGACGGAACGATTCAATCAGTAGCCATGTGATCTAAACATGATGAGAATAAATAAAGAATGAATTCTTCTCACTGAACAAGAGCCCAACAGGGTCCTCACCACACCAGCAATCTCAAAAAAATCTAACTTACATATGATCATGCTGTGTGTTGCTATAAGACAAATTTATTCAAGTACAGAAGACTGAGGCTTCATACAAGATGTTACATTGCTTAGAAGTAAAGGTAAAAACCAGGTAATGTACATGCAACATCTTAAATATGAACTAGACAAGTGCAAGGGAGAATGTTTAGTGAATATGACCAACCTTCAGTACAGTAAACGTGAATCGAGGGTGGTTTGTGCCTGACACTCTACATTAATGGATCTTCTTAAAGTCTGCATGAAATCCAAATTGATTCCCATATTTACTAAGTTAGCACACAGTACTAGTCTTGTGATGAACAATAAATCCATCCAGGGTAATCCACATAAGAAAATGTGTTTGTCTTCATAATCTTTAGTCAACATCTGAAAATGTGCTTCCGCTGTGGAATTGCATTCCTTCTCAGATGACGTCAGTTTGATGGCTTGGGCAGAACGTCTTTAACCAAACATCTCCAACCGTCAGTCTGCTGCCAGCTAGAGATGGTGAGGAGGTGCCCAAAAATCAAGCCCTGCCCTCTGTTTTTACAATATGTCACACTACTGAAGTCAGTTGCAACTTCCGGTTCAAGCAAACTTATATTCATCACCAAACGACAATTTGGATAAATCAAGTTGTTCGAGCAATTGATATTCAAAATGAAACAACAAATAATTTTATGATTATTCAATGTGTATCTGTATAGTGAATTATTTGTATCTGCACATATCTATCTATGCATCCATCCACCCACCCATTTGTCAATCTATCCATCAGTTCATCCTTTTATTCATCTATACTTCCATTCATACAATAGCAAGTGATATATTCTCTACATCAGGGGTGTCAAATCCTGCTCCTGGAGGACCACTTTCAGGTGTTTAGTTCCAACACACCTGCCTGGAAGTTTCTAGTAAATCTGAAGACCTTGATTAGCTGGTTCATGTGTGTTAAACTCTGCTGGAAGGCAGCCTCCAGGAGCAGGAGCAGAAACCCCTGACCTACTGCAACATACTTATTTGAATTTTTTCTTCAAAGCTGAGAGTGACAGAAGCAAGAAGGTGTTTCTCCAGACGGAAACACTAAATGTCTAGCCATAGCACTGCATTCATTGCTTAAACCCATCCTAGCCAGTATTTTCATCGTTTTCTGGACAATATTATGCTAATGTGATGTTTTTTCATCGTGGTATTCTTTGAGGTACCTTAGAAACAATGAAAATACCATGGCAGATGAATATGCTTCTGATTCAGTTCCACTGCATTACAATATGATACTATCATTGTACCACCCACAGTACATATTCGTTAGTGAAACCTTTCAATTAAATGTCTTATTTGAGAAAAGAGACAGTAATTGTCATGATAATGACATAAAGAGTGAAGATTACACTGAAACGGAGAGCTTGAGCAGATCTGTTTGTCTATTAACACGCTCAGGAAAAGCATCTAGCGCGCGCAACAAAGCACGCGCCTTTAAAACACGCGGCACACATAAACATATAAACTTACTTAAAGAAGAGTTTGACAGTTTGAGTTTAATAAAGCGACAGGGACTAAATTCTCACCCATTCTGCTGACGCTCCCGGCCGCCTCTGTAACTGATCTCTCACCGATCGACATTCCCTTTCTCCAACTCACGGTCCAGCCCACAGGCATACGTCACATATCTTGCGTAGTCTCCCTTGACAACTACGGGGGCGAGGGTAGTTGCGTATCTTTGGTGAATAGCGTCCGCATAAATCTCGCGATATTTCATGTAAGCCACAAGGGGAAAAAGATTTTTATGATTCAAATGAGGGTTGGAGATAAGTTTGTCATTGCATTTTAGCGGAAGATGCCTCTTTGCAGACAAGTTTCGGAAGGTTTGATAGCTTTGTTGTTTTTAAGTTTACTGAATAATAATATTTGAGAAAGACAAATATTAAGTAAAATAAATAGCCATAAATTCCATAGTAAAGCAACAAACGTGTCACTGACAAAGCAGAATGTTCCAACGAATATCTAAATATTAGTAAATACAAGTGTATACAAATGTTTTTAAACGAAAAATTATACTGTAGATATCTAGGGGAGGCGGTTCAACAGTCGAAGGCCTCTTTTTCTTTTATGTCTTGTCATGAGAAGATGCGCAGATACACAGTAAATTCCATTTATTATGATGGTCTGGCTGGAGACCTACATCTGACTCTGATTCCGTAGATTTAATTACCTTGATAATTTACTAATTTACTGCTATGGAGAGAGCTGTGAGAAGAGAGAAACAATGCTGCCACATGCTGGCCAAAGAGTATAATAACAGCTATACACTTGAACTGTACGTTCACATAGGTTTTCCCCAATAGCAAAGACACTTTGTTAAAGGTGCAATATGTAAGATTTTTGCAGTAAAATATCCAAAAACCACTAGGCCAATGTTATATATTTTGTTCACTTGAGTACTTACAATATCCCAAATGTTTCCAGCTATTTGTAAATCATGAGAAAATTGCAATTTTCACCAAGGCTCTGGGACGTGTGAGAAGTTGCCTGTCAATTGCGTCATACCCTGCGTTACCATCGGTTTCTGGTTTTATTGTGTAGAAACCATGGAAACACCAAAGACGCTTTAATATATTACGTGTTTTAATAGACAAGGGAACAACTGTTTTGATATATTTATAGACAGAAAACTAATTGTTGTTATATTGCTCAACACTTTTAAGTCTCTTTTTTCGAGTACCATGCTTTGCCATGCCTCAGAGGAAAACACTATTTTGTCAAGTAGCTAACATAGCATAATCAGATGTATGGGGTCAGATTCCCGCCAATTGTATTGCAGTCACGGATCAAAAAATAATAAACGTGAATCACAAATTTAAAAACACATGTAAAAATATATAGCACAAACTTAAAAAAATAATGCAAAATGATCGGAATGGCAAAGAACATGGTCACGGATCAAAATATAATAAGCGTAAATCGAAAAATCAAAAGCATATTTAAAAAAATAACAAGCATGAATCAAAACTTTAAACACATTAAAAATGATATTGCACAAATCTTAAACATGTGTTTATGCGTTCTTAAAAGTTGTTTTCCTTGCTTTTATTACTCTTTTCTTTCTGCTCTCTTTACATTTTCTGCTTATATTTTACTCTTTTGTGCGCTTGTGCAGTTTTTCTCTTTGCTCTTCTTTCTACGTTCTGCTCTTGCTTTTCCAAATGTTGCAGTTCGAGTTTCATGTAAATTAGGCTGGGCTTAAGCGCCACCATTGGTCCACTAATTCTAGATTGACAGCTCCTCCTCTAGCCAATCAATCGAAGGGAGGGAGATGACATCACTTCAATGCGACTCATGGCTACTGATGCTCACACTCATACAGGAGAAGATAACCATCACAGCTGGCAATTTCCGAGCTGGGGTAAACTCTTTCTGTTGCAGGACACTGTTATAATGTATATATATACATTATAACATATGTACATATGTACCTTCATACATATGTACCTGCAACTCGACCTGTCACCGGTATATAGGCTACTTCTACCTGGACAATCTTTTATTGTTAAATTTACCATCCTAACGACAACTTGTCACAGTTGTGCCTGTCTGACGATCTATCATTGTTATATTAATCTTTAATGCACCTATCACTGGACTTGGCACCGTGAAACGCAGCGTCCACCATGCAGCAGCCTCACAACATCACTCTTATGTGTGCCTGGCTCGTCTATACCTGTTATGTTACTGTTAGATATTTTTAGTATTCATACAATAATATTAATAATAATATGCTTGCTTGTTGTCTCTTTTATTCCTGTCTTTTGCACAAGAGAATATAACATATGAAACCTACCTTACTAGGCTAATATATTTGCTCGTGAATTACATTTAAAGTAAGATATGCCATGGCAATTGTTTAGATCAGTAGTTCCCAAACGGGTACGTGAGGTGACAGAGGGGGTAACGTTACGCGAACAAAATGCAGAATTTTGCCATTCATTTAATTCTTCTCTACATTAAAATAACATTAAAACTGATCATGTATTTTCTAACAGGTACAATATGCCATATGACATCCAATCAAAATACCACATCTTTTGCGGTCAAATCTGACAAGAGTCCATTTCCACATGCAGCGCACATATGGGTGCATAGCCAGTATAGGTTGCGTGGGGAGTCTGCAGCCTGAGCAAAACGCGCAACATACTGCCATTCTGTACCTGCAGATTTAGCACTTACTAGCACGAAGAACAATAGCCTGGCACAAAAAGGGCTTAAATATCAATTTAAGATTCGAGCTCTTGATACAAAACATAGCCTACCTTTTGTGAGTTCTTGTTTTTAATGTTGATAATATTATATGAGCAAGAATGCGAATCCAAATATCCACACAACAGTTCAACAAACAAAGGGGTAATATTAAGTGTTATTCTTCACAGTATTGTCAGTATTTGCTCTATTTTGCAACGAAAACAACAGCATAATTACAACACAGCAGTGCTTCGAGAACGAATCTGCAACTTTGAATGAATTGTTCGTGAAAGTCATGATTCATTCATAAATACAGCCACTTGCTTCTTTGAATGAATGACTCGATGACTCAGGCATTAAGACAGTGACTTACCGCCATCTACTGGCGGTTTTAGTATTTAAAATAATCACTTTTCACGTTTTTAGCATTGCATATTTCTCTATTGAACATTTTTTAATTTAAAACATTATTATTGTTGTAAAGGTATTCATAAAGATCAAAAACTGCACTAGAAAGTCAATTTAGGGGGCAAATATTGTCCCTTAATGGAAAATTTACAATCTAAGTGGAAGAGAGGGGGTACGCAGAAGGATGGTAAGTGTCTCAGGGGGTACTCCACTCTGAAAAGTTTGGGAACCACTGGTTTAGATCATTGTATGTTGCTTGTAATAGTAAACTGTGCATATTTTGTCATGTATTGTTTTCCTGTAAACAGATTTATAGATTTTGTCTTCCATGTACAGTATGTCATTGACACGGGTGTTGGTTTATGAATTTGATCACATTTTAACACTGAAATTATAAAATTATAAAGTTAAGCAATAGCCTTCACATCAGTGTTTTCCCCAATATTAGAGCAATTGCAAATGTTGATTGAGCTGTTGTATAAATCAATATAGCTAAAAGTTAATTTTGAATGTGTTTTTGCACTATTTTAATGAAAGGAGTATCAAACAAAGTCACAGCAGAACAGCTTCGCTCGTCTCTGAGCAACACAGCAGTGTTTCATTGATGAATTCCTGATTTGAACGAGAAGTTTGAACTTTTCGCCACCTACATATCTGTATCTGTAATTTTGTTTTTATTTAAAACATTAATCTTATAGTATTGTGCAATTATGTAGTTATGTAATTAAACACAATAAATGTGTGAATAAATCACTGCATATCAAATCCACCTGGTTTATGTAACTATCTTCTCTGTAACACTATCGTAGTCAATGCAGAGATGATACATTCAGTCTTAGAATTAATTTACCTATGATCGTTTAACAACAATTAAGAAATATCTTAGCTACAGTAGCCTTAGCATATTAGCACCATGAGCCAAGTAATATTTTAACACCAAATACCATATATTATGAACATAAAGATTAACAATCATAAGTAGACTGCACAATAAAAAGAGTATCTCAAAAAGAGGAATTATTTGTCCATAGTTCAGATAACTTTACAGATTGAAAGTCCTTGTAAAGTTTCAGATTAAACTGTTATCTTCTCCTGTATGAGTGTGAGCATCAGTAGCCATGAGTCGCATTGAAGAGATGTCATCTCCCTCCCTTCGATTGATTGGCTAGAGGAGGAGCTGTCAATCTAGAATTAGTGGACCAATGGTGGCGCTTAAGCCCAGCCTAATTTACATGAAACTCGAACTGCAACATTTGGAAAAGCAAGAGCAGAACGTAGAAAGAAGAGCAAAGAGAAAAACTGCACAAGCGCACAAAAGAGTAAAATATAAGCAGAAAATGTAAAGAGAGCAGAAAGAAAAGAGTAATAAAAGCAAGGAAAACAACTTTTAAGAACGCATAAACACAACTTTAAGATTTGTGCAATATCATTTTTAATGTGTTTAAAGTTTTGATTCATGCTTGTTATGTTTTTTAAATGTGCTTTTAATTTTTCGATTTACGCTTATTATATTTTGATCCGTGACCATGTTCTTTGCCATTCCGATCATTTTGCATTATTTTTTTTTAAGTTTGTGCTATATATTTTTACATGTGTTATACATGTGGTATTATTTTTTGATCCGTGACCGCAATACTATTGGCGGGAATCTGATCCCATACAGATGCAGCTTTATTTTTAGTAACAGTAACACAGAATTTTCTCCATCATACGTTTTAAAATTAATTCCATGCTATTTATCAACACAAGCCATCCAGCATTTAATATGATATTCTAAAATCGATTTATCTTACTGCAGTGTGTCTCAAACAAGTGTCTCACAGCAGCTGCCGAGCGAACGCACCGAGTAACGTTATAACATAATTTTCAACACACTCAAATGTATCTAATATGATAAACAGAGATGCATACCAAAGCTCATACTCATGACCACAAAAGCGGAAGCGGCGCCGGTGACTGTGGCATAATAAAAGCTCCTCTGCTCGTGAGGCGTGTGTTGCGCAGTCGCTCAGCTCCTCGTTCAGCTCCCACAACACTCGGTCCTGCTCTGCTTCATACTACAATAACGTTAATAATCACATCCATGAACATGATTTCTTCCCGAGTTCTATCCCTATTTTTTTGCACTATCCGTTGATGTGAAGGCCACATGTCCAAAAATTCCGCGCTCAAACTTGGCGTCATCAAGCTACGCCTTTGTTTTGAATAGGGCTGTTTCTCAATATGCGTGCTTCAGCGTTCTTGCGTCCTTGTGTTCTCGCTTTACGTCATCATCAACCGTCGAAGTTCATTCCAATACTCAAGAACGCAAGAATGGAGGACGCATGAAAGTACCCGAATGTGTTCTTGATATCGAGGATGCATCGAATGCAAACTTGAGGGAATCGAACCGTTAAAAATCCCAGAAGACGCTGCGGCGGTCGACTTACAGAAGCCTGTAAGCCTTGAAGTTCTCGAGAGATTCCAGCTACAATCTCGCAAATACGTGACGGCTCGGGCTCGTGAAAGTAAACCGTTTGTTTTGCTTAATTTTAATAAAATGATAACCTGAAGAAAGCCTGCAGTATTTTTATTGACATATATAAAATAATCTTAACATTGACAAAGCATAACAGCCAACTCATTTTCATAAATACACGTGGTGAAATAAAAATAATTATATGAAAACAATGTCTATAATTATATGAAATATTTTTTTTTTAACAGTATGACATTTGTTTGTGATGTTATGTTGTATTTACTGTGCATTAGCCACTTATAATATGCTGGGACGGTCAGTTGAGCAACAAGATCGCAGCACATCTCAATTCTCAAATGATGCGTTCTCTGTCCTCGCGTCCTTCCGATATCGTTCTTTCAAGGTCGCCTGGCAAGACCGGACTCCACGAGAACGCAAGTCCGTTCTCTGCGTTCTTGGAATTGAGAAACAGCCTAGGCCTCTAGCAGAAACTATAGTCCTAGCAAATTAAATAAATAAAATGCTGAATTATAATCTAATGACAACAATGTACTTTTAATTGCCAGCCAATATAAGTTAATGTTGCACCATGGTGTAGTGTTGCATAATGGTTAATTCTGAACAAAACCTTTCTGAGTAATAAACACTATACAAAATATAAGCAAAATGAAACTAAAAATCAGTAAGTATTCCCTTAAGTTCAATTATATGTTGATATAATGTCCTTTGCAACTACTTCACATCATAAAGGGACCAGTTGTCTTTTTGGCCTAATGTCTCGCTAATGTTGAGAGGTCCTTTATATGAATATAACATGTTTCCATTTTTGTTTATATTGTACCCTGGAAAAGATTTTACACAAGAAGCTAAACAAGTTAGTTTATTGATAGGTACAAGATCCACATTACATGTATATAAACTTAATAAAAAATAAGGCACATGTGAACAATACATGCATAGTTAATACAAAAAAAAATCCTGTTGATCTCAAGCTTCTGCAACATTTCTGCTCAGTGCTTTGGCCAGCTTGTTCTCTTTTCAAAGTCACTGTGCAGAAAAACAGAAATATTAAGTTATATATATATTTTTAAATGCCTAGTTATTGAGCAAACTTTAATTTGGAGATGAAATAAATCCAAAGCACTTGCTTTGATTTATGATGATCTTCCATTCCTGCTTGTGTCATGAGATCAGCGACATTCTTCTCCAGGTCATCTATACGTGTTCCCATCTCATCCAGTTCAGGCATTAAGGAAAAAACCTCAGTTCTTTGTGTAGCATATCTAAGTCAAAACCAGCTAATGGTTTTACACATAATGGAGTGTGTACAATCAGAGAATCAAAAAAATCAGAAGAATGTAAAAATCACTTCCTGTTTTATAGATGTCCTGTATGAGACCTCAAATAGATGTTACATTCATCATTGAGGACATTTGTAACATTTTATCATTTCATGCATTTATAAAGAATAAACATGACACTCTAATGATAGATATGTTTTTAAAAGTATTATGTACACTACCATTTAAAAGTTTGGGGTTGGTAAGTTTTTTTGATCAAAAAGGAGAAATACTGTGAAATATTATTACAATTTTTGTAAAGACTTTTCTCATTTGAATACATTTTAAAACATAATTTATTCCTATGGTGGCAAAGCTGAATTTTCAGAAATCATTCTCTAATACGCTGATTTGCTGTTCAAGAAACATTTCTTCATATTATCAATGTTGAAAGTTGTGCTGCTTGATATTTTTGTGAAACCATTATAATGTGTTTGAATAGAAAGTTCAAAAAGAACAGCATTTATTTGAAATAAAAATCTTCTGTAACATTATAAATGTCTTTACTGTCACTTTTGATCAATTTAACGCATCCTTGGTTAATAAAAGTATTGATTTATTGTAAGTTTTATGGCAATACTATGGTATAAGTTATACTAAGTACAGAATTAGGCTATTTCCATATTTACATATTTAAGGTATAGGCCTACTTCATTGTCCAAAAATCTGTGATATTGTCATTGTATTGTGTCCAGAACATGATATTACTATGGGAACGATTCAAATACAAATACATATATAGTGCTATATAAGATTCATGCTAGTGCTATGACAGCAAAAAAAAAGCTAATCTAAACTACAAAGTGAGATTATATATCTAAAAAGATATTTTTGGAGATGATCTGGTCAGATACGTTCTGAAACCTGTTCTGAAGTTGTTGCATTGTCGTCTCCATCTGTTTGAAGAAATGAATTGAGCAGATTTGTGAAACTTTAAAACATACCCCCCGCAACTGCAATTTCCTCGTCTTGCATATAATTGTCAAATTAAAATGTATTAAAATGAACACTTGCCATTGCAGTCAAATCTTTGGCGGCTTTTGACTCGGATCCTGCCATGAGTTTGGTTGAATTTGTTGTGTTAGTTGTTGGTTTCAGCTCTAGGCAGCGTTATCTGGACTAAAACAGTACCACGGTGAAAATAATAGTTATGTTCTTTAATCTCAGAGATTTTTGATCATATATCAGTCAGAATAAACGCATTCTATAACTTTTCAACTTCTCACTCTCATTCATTGTTTGCATATAAAGACTTCCTCGTTCGTATGTGGGCATCCATTCACAACATTTAACCCTTTTAGTAGCAGAGAAGTATTTTTGTCATTTTCAGTCCACTGATGATCAATTATTTTGAATTACAGAGTGCTGATAATATTTCATTTTGTTTTCATGAATTATATAACGTCATTTTGGCACATGGCAACTTTTGAGGGGATTAATTAAAGAGATAAATCTTGTGTCTTAAGTAGCCAAGGCTATAAAGCAGATTGAGATCAGCCCATTTCAAGTGTGCGTCTAATATGTGATGGTAAATGTATTGCTTACATTTAGAATTGCTTAAATACCGACGTTAATCGTGTATTAATAATTTGCCGTATCATTGTTTTTGTCAAACGCATGTCAAAAAAACAAAAAAACAAAATCAACTGGCATTAGGACCCTGCATCTCATGAATATGTAATGAGCGTATCGTGACGTAGTGCAACACGGAAGTACTGTTATGAGCATTAGCCAGCTGTAGCAGAGAGGATCACTGCGGCATTAAAATGTTATACAGCACTCTATTCATCTTTGCACAGATCATAAAACAGATGATACCGATCGTCTGATATGGACCCATGCTGAGGAACCGTTCCCATCGATTTAGCAAGTATTTATTTCCTGGAAAAGGGAAGCACTTGAATGAATTAGATCTAATGAGTTAGTGAACGGTAACTGGGACAATGAAAGTACATTTACTGTCGTTGTTTAGAATATATATTCAGTAATTATCAAGAAATTACATTTTAATATGTGAACAAAATAGCAAAATAGTAATGATTTATGTATCATTAAATTAGCAGGCTACTAATTGCATTTAGTTGATTTAACCATAAAGGACAGATAGATACATCTCTCAAAGATGGATGAAGTGATTATGGATCAGATCATGTATGTTGTTCATCAAATGGTGTCTTGGATCGCATCTTTTGCCATCATATTTGGAGGAGTTGTGCCATACATCCCTCAGTACAGGGATATCCGCAGGACTCAGAATGCTGAAGGATTCTCCACATATGTTTGCCTGGTTCTGCTGATAGCCAACATATTAAGAATACTATTTAGGTGAGTTATACCTCAATCATCCTGTCTGGAGCCACAAAATCCATCTGCATGACCGATATATGAGGAAACAATGTAAATACATGACACATAATCCACTCATCTGCCATAATTCCTTTTATTGCGTATTTATCTGACATCATATCTTTATTTAATGTTTTTGAAAGAAGTCTCTCTTTTTTAAAACTTTTTATTCATCAAATAATTCTGAAGAAGTATCACAGATTATAAACATCAAATATTAAGCAGCACAACTGTTTCCAACATTGATTATTAATCAGCATATTAGAATGATTACTGAAGGATCATGTAGACTGAACACTGAAGACTGGAGTAACTGCTGATGAAAATTCAGCTTTTAATCACAGAAATAAATTATATTTGAAAGTATATTAAAACAGAAAACCATTATTTTAAATGGTAAATAATAATATTTCACAATATTACCATTTTTTTTTTGGTATTTTTGATCAAATAAATGCAGGCTTGATGAGCATAAGAGACTTCTTTCAAAAACATTAAAAATAGTAATGTGTCAACTTTTGACCGCTACTGTATAAAAATGATAATAATTATTATTATTGCTTTCCATTTTCCTGGCTTGGATATTTAAAAAATTATTAGGTTTTCTGTTATTGTGGAGATCTAAACATTTGTGATTGAAGAAAAAATAAAATAAAATACAAACAAAAATTGAAAAATAAAATGCAATATGACATTTTAATGTCCAAACTTTTGACCAGTACTATGTGTATATAAAAAATGGAAAAAATTAAGAGACCACTTAACATTGATTTCTGAACTTGGAGTGGTCTCTTAAATTTTTCCATAGCTGTATATATATATATATATATATATATATATATATATATATATATATATATATATATATAGATAGATATATATATATATCTAAATATAAAATCTGCCTTACCAAAATCTGTCAAATGATTTTTAAAAATCCTCATCCATTTATCAGTAACAACTTGAAAAAGCATGGAAAAAGCTCTGACCAATACAATGTATATATATGTGTGTGTGTTGTTTATTTTTTTTTTTCCAGGTTTGGACGTTACTTTGAGACTCCACTGCTTTGGCAGAGTATAATCATGATCATCACAATGTTAATCATGCTTAGCCTGTGCACCAACGTCCGCATGGCCACTGAACTCAACACCAAACGCCGCTCGTTCACAGGTGGGAATCTTTATGACTCTTTACAGCTTCCGATTGAGTTTGTGTGGAGCAACAGACCAAAGTTTTTTTTTTTCAGCATTATATTGGAGAGAATGTTTGTGTAACACTTTTTTTATTCCCAGGTAAATGAATCATTTACATCTTTTTTTTCCTGGTTTCTTTCTTTAATATTTTTTATATATGAAATTGAATTCTCTAATTCTTGGTTTTCCAGTCAGTCTGATTAGTTGAGATTGGTACTTGAGTTTACAGCCTATTGAATTACAGTAGATACAGTCACATGGTCAGGGTCTGTCTTTGAACATGTTTTACGAGATTATCATACAAGGAGGGCCTTTGAAAGGGTTAAACTTTGACCAGTTGGCTGTTTTGTGAACATCAGTCTCAGGTTTATTTATACATGAGGTGTGTTACAAAGTTAATAAAGATGAATTTGCTCACTCAAACTGAGCCTGAAAGCTGAACTTTGTTCAGAATGGAATATGCCTGTACTGTTTTAAAGAATAGTATGTAATACAGTATACAGCATGTAATGCTTTAAATGTTTCAAACTGGTGGTATGATGCTACATTGTTGTCACATGACATGACTTCATATATGTTTCATTGAGTGATTCCTGGTATTCCATGCATACAGAAAATGCATTATACATACTGTTGAAGTAATTTGAGTAGTATGATGGTATGCTGTTCTGAACATAACCAACAACTAAGAGAGAACAAAACACACAGTGCATAAAGGTACAGATATATTCTGACTTTAGAAACGCTCCTTGGACAAATTAGATGAAGCCTTAAACTAATAGTCTCTCACTCGTCTGTTTACATAAGACATCCTGTTTAAACAAGTTTTTATCTTTTGTTGTGAAGTTCTACTGCTGCCTTCTGTCTTTATGGGTTGACTATTGTCTTAAAACTGACACAACATCCAAGAGAGTTAAACAAACTTTTTTCAGAGTTAACTTCACAGCGGTGACACTTGCAAACTCTCCAACAGCTTCTCAACAGATGGAGAATGTTCAAAATAACTAGATGAATGACTGGAAACAGCTCCCATTGTTACTTCTGTATAATTAACCCAACATTGAAATTCAAGTCTTAAGGTTCTCACAATCGGATTTTGAACAAACCCATTTGGTACACATAAAAATTAATGATCGCATATGTAGTTAACAGTGGTTTTGAAATAAGTTTCTTATGCTCCCCAAGGCTGCATTTATTTGATCAAAAGTAAAGTAATATTGTGAAATATCATTACAATATAAATAACATGTTTCCATGTTAATATATTGTTAAAATGCAATTTATCCCTGTGATGGCAATGCTGAATATTCAGCAGTAATTATTCCAGTCACATGATCCTTCAGAAATCATTCTAATATGCTGATTTGCAGCTCAAGAAACATTTCTTATTATTATGTTAATCACATTATGTTACCCCAATGATACCCTAAACTTTTGAATGGTAGTGTAAGTAGCAGCAAAACTGTTTTCAACTATCATAATAATACAAAATGTTTCTTGAGCACCAAATCAGCATATTAAAGTATCGTGTGACAGTGAAGACTGGAGTAATGGTTGCTGAAAAAATAAGCATTTCCATCGCAAGAATAAATTCCATACACAATATATTAAAATAGAAAATTGTTATTTTAAATTGTAATAATATTTCACAATATTACAGTTTTTACTGTGTTTTTAATCAAATAAATGCAGCCTTCATGGGCATAAGACTTGACATAATTTTTTAATGATTCCAAACTTTATGACTCAAATACAAAATCAGGTGAAAAGTGACATCATATTTATTTTGCTAAAATTAATAGTAAAAAAGTATTGTTTTTGGCCATTATATTATTCTCACTTACTGTAATGTGAAAAAGTGCTATGATTTAAATCATGTTTGTTTATTTATTTAGTTGAGAATGTGTCAGGAAATTATAATAGTATAATAGTGATTCAAAAAATGTGCTTTGTTTTCTTAATGCAAAATATAGTATTTTATCATTTGATTTTAGGAAGGAATATAACTTGGTCATGTTTTCATGAGTTCAATCACTTCAGGGCTTTTGTGTCCCCAAGAAGATGGAGCGATGCAATCTATTTTTTCCTCTCGCTCTCCCTGTTCTTATTTTTTGTTTATTTGTCTTATTTGTCTGAAGCAACAGACAGTAAGGACGAAGAAATCAAAGTTCCTAAGAGGCTGTTTCTGGGTATGTACTGATGTATTTCCCCTCAAAACACCAATTTTTATTATATATAGTTTTTTTTTTTTCATCCACCCCACTCATTTTCTCCCAGTATGACCTGGACTGACCCATATACTCCTCTAATCCGTCATTAATTCACAGCTTTCTATTAACCCTAATATTTCACTTGCATGTACCTGAAACAGACATGTTACGTGTATAACAAAGAATCACAAATGCATGTTTAGTGGTAGAGGCAGTTTTGCATGTTTTTTTTTGTTGTTTTTAATGCGGAAATTGCAGCATTGCATGCAAATAGATGATCATGAATTGCTTTTTAATTGACATCAGATTTTGTATGGCTCGCATGAACTTCAGTCAAAGAAATCTTATAATAATTTAGTTGTATATGATTCTAACAGCTCATTGATCTGGTTGCCGAATCAGAAATTCAATAATATTGTATACACTATTGTATAATACTGCTGTATTCTACTTGGTGGAATTTTGACTTAACCCTGTACCACTCAGAGGAGTGTCGCATGGCTTTGGGTAACAACTGCAATCTCACATGACAGTTAACCAACAGGCATGTTTTCACTGAAAGCATCTTGGTGCATTCACAGCCCTACAGCACCCTTGGTTCCTGTTGCTCTACATGAACAGCAGGTGGCGTTAGTGGTTTACACCTGAGATCTGCTGTTGTACAGTCTGATTAATGGACTCTTGCATTAACTCCCACACCTGCTGACTTTTTGCACATATTTTTTTTCTACTTTAAGTATGGCCTTCATTTAAGAGTATTTGATGGTTTTGGAGAGAATTCAAAAAGATTGTAGAAGAAAGAATCTTCTTATTGACTGTAGAAGGTGCCAGATGTCAGGTGTTAGAAGCACAGATGCTTATTATTAAAGATGTGTTTGTCTCTAGTTCAGCTCCTGTGGTGGTCAGGCAGCTGTTGTCTCCTCTCTCTGAGCATCTGTGAGGGTCTTCAGTCCAGTTTTAGGTTCAGTCGTTTAACGTAGAGCTTCCATGCTTGAATAGAGTCTGAGCATCTCTGTTAGATTCGCAAATGCAGCACACATGAAATTTTAATATTTTTTCTGTTTACTCTGTTCTTTGCCATTCAAACTTGCTGTAGCCTGTAGTCTCAATTATGAGACATGTCATTAGGCACCACACTTTTACGAGAAAAGGTTCTATATAGAACCTTAAAGGGATCTTTCAGTTGCTTCGTATAGAACCTTTTAGGAGTTCTCATCATTTTATGGATTTAGTTTTAATTAATTTTGTTTAATTCACTATTAATTATAATTAAATATTATGAATTAAACAGTTGTAAACATACAAACAAACAAAAATTTAAAAAATAAACTGTTAAATATTTTGCAGTTATTAAAGACATTTCACCTTACATAGAACCTTTTTGGCACAAAGTGTTCTTTTAAAATGATTCAGTAACACTAGGGTTCTATATAAAACTCCATTGAACTTTTTTTTTTTCTAAAAGTTTAAAGGTACAGTAGAACATCTTTTCAAAAGATGTAATATAAGTCTAAGGTGTCCCCTGAATGTGTCTGTGAAGTTTCAGCTCAAAATACCCCTTTTTTTTTTTTTTTTACCTGCCTATTTTGCCCTTTAAATCTCTCGCTCCCTGCCTTCCCGAGATCTCGATTATAAGTGCAGTTATATAGTGCATAAACAAAGTTCACACAGCTAATATAACCCTCAAATGGATCTTTACAAGATGTTCGTCATGCATACTGCGTGTATGCGTCGGATCATGTGAGTATAGTATTTATTTGGATGTTTACATTTGATTCTGAATGAGTTTGATAGTACTCCGTGGCTAAAGCTAACATTACACACTGTTGGAGAGATTTATAAAGAATGAAGTTGTGTTTATGAATTATACAGACTGCAAGTGTTTAAAAATGAAAATAGTATACAAATACAGTAATAAACGATGGTAACTTTAACCACATTTAACAGTACATTAGCAACATGCTAACGAAACATTTAGAAAGACAGTTTACAAATATCACTAAAAATATCATGATATCATGGATCATGTCAGTTATTATCACTCCATCTGCCATTTTTCGCTATTCTTGCTTGCTTACCTAGTCTGATTCAGCTGTGCAGCTGTTTTTCGGAGGTCTTTTACACAAATTAGATTTATATAAGGAGGAAGCAATGGATTTTGAGACTCACTGTATGTCTTTTCCATGTACTGAACTCTTGTTATTCAACTATGCCAAGGAAAATTCAATTTTTGATTCTAGGGCACCTTTAACTATGCGTGAGCGCCGGGAACTTTTATCAGTTATATATAAAGTCAGTTTTGTATTATGACCCAGTGAAATAAATTACATTTTTGAAATATGACAGTATTTGTATGTTCAAAATTACTTTGGGATTTAAATCTGTTTTACAGCTGTTTAGACCAGTGCACAGTGGTTCTTTTATTTTTTTGGACTAATTAGCTATTCATTTTGTGATTCCAGAAATTTCAAGAACTGTATGTTCTTCAGTAAAAACAATAGTTATTGATGATTATATATGATTTCAGTTTATATCTTGATTTTATTTTATAATTTTTATAATTTAATCTAGATTACATTTGTAGAATCTAGATTTGAGAATCAATACCATTAAGACATTAGTCACTGCATTTTTTATTATTTCATAGTGCTTCCTGAGGTGAACTTTTTTTCATAAAAAATTGCCATAATTTACAAATAAAAGGCTATTTTTCTACCCCGATTTTAGCCCTCTGGTCCGAGCACTCTGTTTGAAGGGGCGTGTCTGCTGTGAGACTTCAGTGTACACACCCACTGCTGTGATTGGCTGACATGTTTGCATATGACACAAGTCTTATATGTGGAACTGGTGTTGCCAGGCAGTTACAGATTGAACCACCACTGCAAACACTTTTTTATTCTTGGGGCCTACAGCTGTCAAGATTAACTAATTGTGAAAAGTGTTGATTATAGCATTATATTTAGGTCTACTCCTGTCGCATGAAAGCTTGCAGCGATGAGCACTGTAGCCGTTGACAGACAGCCTGTTGATCGTGTGATGGCAGTGATCATGTCATTGAAACTTGGTTTCTGCACTCACACAAATGCTTCTATCATTACTAACAGTGCAAACGTGGTGTAAATACAGTTAGAGATTCATAATGGGAGTTTTGGCGAAAGTCCAGATAAACTCATGCTGTGTGATTGACAGCTTCAGCCATTATGAAGAGAGAGTTCTTTGATCGCTTTCTATATGTAATTTAATCACAATTTAAAAATGCATAAATACACAGTACATAGCAAGCGATCTGTAATAACAGACAAAGCATTTGTGACCATGTGATTAAAAAAGGTACTCATACTTGTGTGGTGCGACAATACTGTCGGATCCAATGTAGTCAGCAGAGCATTGTCTTTTAGTTTTAGTCTTGCTTAAAATCCTGTGTTTTTCCACAACTTGGGATTGCACAGTGTCATCATGTCTTCAAAGCCATCTTTATCGTTTGGTTTCTAAGTAGACCTGCGGTTGCCTCGCTCATTATTTACCTACTATGCATGAATCGGGGGGCGGGGCTAAACAGGCAGTGATGTAGAAATAGGCGTTGATCTTCTGCGGAGGCGGTCATAGCCACACTATTACGTTATAAAGTGGCACATTCCAGAACCTGACATTTTGGAAGACTGGCTTCAATATAAGCTGTTTTTAGAATAATGAGCAAGTCTTGAGTTCTGTAACTTACAGGATGTTTTTATAGTATAATGACCTATTGTATGTCAAAAGATTTTGATTTCTCAGTTCATGACCTCTTTAAGATTAGGTGGTGTGCTGGTTAAAGATCTGGGCTAGAATCCTGCAAGGGATGACCTCAGGTTACTCCAGGAGGGATTTTCCCTGTAATAATATACTTCAAATCAATACTAAATCTAATTACTAAATAAATTAGATTGTATACTGCATGCCCTGAAAAATAAAGTGTCTTTATATACAGTTATTCAAACCCATTCACCTTTATGATGCAGCTTTATGCTAAAATACTTTATAAAAACCTTTTTTCACATACAATTTATACATAATGACAAAACAAAAAACAAAGTTGTGATAACTAGGCTGCAACATAACAAAATAAAAAGACAATAAAAAGAATACTTTCTGAATGTACTGTACTAAGTATGTACTTCGAAGTATGTAACACTTTTAAGGTTGTTATTTTACTATTATTTATATACTATTATAGTGTTTTGAATTAGCTTTTATTTTTATATTTTCAGGTTTTTATTTTTATATTTTGTTATGTGCTTTTGTCATTTTTATTAGATTTTGTTGTAATTATTTATGCTTAGCTTTGATTTTATTTTAGTTTTAGTCATTTTAAAACAAAAATAGTTATGTTGCCTTGGAAACTAACTGAAATAAAATAAATTAGTTTTTCATCTAATATTTATATTTTATTTTAATTCAATTTACAACATTGTTTTAGCTTTAGGGGCTGTTTACATGACCGTTTTCAACTAAAAGCGGAAAACTTTTCATGTGTTTTGGCCATTCATATACATGACAATAGCGTTTTGAGGGCCTGAAAACGCAAACTTTTGAAAATGGGTTTCAAAGTTCAAATTTTTGAAAAAGAGACAGTTATCGTTTCAGAGTAAACTACAAAAACGTAAATTTGTGAAATGTCATGCGTATGCATATTACATGTTCAGTCTATCCACCTTATTCCCATGCCCCATGACGATTTGCATGAATTATTGGTGTAACTTCCTGTAACGAGGTCAGTAGTCGTGGGAAGAAGGAGGCGGGAACCGGCGAACATTCAACAAAAGTTTAATCTCAAAATAAACAAACAAAACGAAAGTAATGCCGGCAGACCCTCGCGGACGTCTGCCGGCCACACAAACATAATAAACCATAAAATAAAGTCCAGGCCTGGTCCTCTCTCGTCCTTCACGGTAGTCGCTCCTCCTTTTATGCTCCCGGAGCTCCTCCGTGAGGGACTCAAGGCCGGTGCGCCTCCCAGGTGAAGCTCATTAACACTCGCGTCACCGGCCTCGCGCCGTTCCCTCACGGCTCTCGCCCGCCCTGCTGGTCACACTTCCATTAAGCTGTAAACAGTCAATGAAAGGCTTGCTCTATGAACACAATAATACGTTTTATTTTTAAACTGTGTACAATGAGATGACATTATTCTATTCACCCTTCAACCAACGAACATTAGAAGGACATTTAAAAGTGTAAAAGCATCAACAAGGTACTTTCAACGGACCATGAAAAAGCGTGATTCTTTCCACAGCAAAAACGGACGGGTTAAACATAACTAGTGACAGAGGCCTATATCTGTATTATGTAATATAAGTTGCCTTAATAAAAAATGTTAATTAACTTCAACATTGCGTGATACTATTTCAAAGTGATTTCTATCATTTTTACAGATAATAAATTGTATTTACCTGTGAAAACAAACCTGGAAAGAGACGCAAGGCTTTGAGGAGAAAAACGAGAGATTCTTTGTGCATTCCAGTGAATTATTAATGGGATATATCGTAAATAATATCAGGAGAATGGACCAAAAATGTGCAGCATATGTTGTCCTTTTTCATACTATTACAGCGGTATGCAAAGGGACCAAAGAAAATAATCACGAGGATAGAAAGCAGCGACTGAAAAGAGCTCTTGCCATATATTTTTGTTATAACATTACGTTAAAATACCAAGTGTTACGTTATTCTCATGATGTCTGAAAATAAAACATAAAAACAAAATAGACAGCTCATTCAGTCAAACTGATGGATAAGCTTCATTTGTAGGGCAACATTATTATTTGAAATGATTCATTTCATTCTTTTTAAACGGAAGTTCACCAAACCGGAAGTGGAACCCATAATTTACCTGCAATAGAGTGTCCCAGGGATGACGCGTTTTTGTAGGCAAAACCCGGAAGCAAGTTAGCATTTTAGGACTTCCGGTTCCAACGCCGTAAAGTCTATGGGTTTTTTGAATGGGTTTTTGCTAAATCGCCTGAAATAAGGTCTGTGGTTAACAAAGCCTCTAAATACTTTCACGTTTTGATCTATGACATAAAACACACCAGTTATAACCCACTTGTGATTTTTTTTTTTAACTTTTACTGTGTCTTCAAATCGGCGGTTGCTAACAAATTGTTAAAAGGTACTACTTCCTTTGGCGGGGACTTCAGACGTCATCATTAAAAACGGGACATTTGGACAGCATTTCTCATGAAAAAGTGGATAAGTATTCATACACGGCGCAGATCATAATCAGCAAGCATGTTTTTAAATAGAGTTGTTTTCTAAATAAAGTTTGAGGACGCTTGGTGGTGACGACGTTGATCAACGACCATGGTGTGCTGTAGTCCGTTTATAGCCTACTGTTAGCCTTTTATATCTGACGACTTTAAGCTTCAAAATCTACAAATGTTGTGTTAACTCTTAAAGATTATCTTGATAGACAAAACGTGTAAGTGTCATAACACTTTGTTAAACACAGAGCTTATTTTCTGCGATTTTCCAAAAGTCTATGGGAAAAATGAATAGGCTTTCAGTCGAGGGAACCCGTGCGCCGCTAACTTCCAGGTTGGCCTACAAAAACACGTCATCCCTGGGGCACTCTATAGGCTAGTCAGGAATAAGGTGGATAAGCACGTAGTGTTTTTTTTTTTTTTACAAACTGACATCGCCAACTACTGGCCTGGCATGCATATTACAGCGTTTGTAGTAATTTTTTCGCAGATCTGTGTGAACAGGCATCATTTTGACAATGTTGACATTTGTTCGCAAAGGAAAAAATTTCAGTTTACATCGTCATTTAAACGTACCTTTAGTTAACAATAACACAATGCAGCTCACTTCATCTAGACTTACTATTTATACCTAGTCAGTTTAAATCAGCAAGAGGATTTATTCATTGTCTGTTAGAGGACTTTATCTAGCTGTAACTAGCAGTTGATGGAAAAGTAGATTTGCTGTTTTCTCTCTCACATGGCTCGCTCTATTGCTCATGTATGCCCAGCGGCCCCTCACACACCTCATTAGAAGAGTGTTTTCAGCAGAGAGGCTCAGAGGTGTTTGCTAATTGCTGTTTTGCTCCCAAGCTCATTGATCAAATGGATCTGAATAATGGAGGTGTGCTCTAATCCATCCAAAGTTCGGAGGTCAAGCTGGAATGGGCAGTTTGCTTGTTGAGGGCAGAACAAATAGTGCTTCTAAATGATATCCGAGCACTCAATAAGTCAGAGTTGTATGGCAGTGCTGCCCATACGTTCAGATCGCAATTTATCTGTCTTGTCATCCTGGTGATGTCCGTGGTTCAAGCCTGAAGCAGGTGGTAGTTGTTCACTGCTGATGGCTCTATTGCCTGTAATTCAGTCCAGGCGCTGGCAGAGATTTCTAAATGTATTTCATATATGGCAGACTGCTGGGGTCCTTGTGGTTGTGCAGTAATGGATGTAAATGGGCGGCCCTCCCACACAGTCTCGGCTCTGCTACATTATCCCTACAGGCGACCGCAACCGCCTCAATTAGCATCCAATCACTATTATCAGTGAATGGGGTGTTTCAAATAAATCTGTATCTCTTAAACTTCCCCAAAACTGCTCAGTCTGTTACTGACAGTTAATAGAAAATTTGCTGACTGGCTATTTTTTGTTTTTGTTTTTTTATACAATAATCCACTGTAGTCTCCCCTGAAAGCATTTATTATACATTTCTGTCTATCACATTGTACAGTAAAATGGTAAAAACTAATCTACACACATGGTAACAAAAACTGTGATTAATTAAGATTATGCAACAGACACTTAAGCTCCAGCTATTTTCCTATTAATTACACAAAATGTGTTTTCTTAAAGCTACAGTGCACAATTTCTGCATGTCATGTATGCTTATCAAAGCAAAATTATATATATCTAACCTAAATATTAAACAGAATATAGAATAATATATTAAATATAACATAAATTGTTATAGAAACATTAAAGGTGCCCTAGAACCAGTCTTTACAACATGTTATATAAGTGTAAGGTGTCCCCTGAATGTGTCTGTGAAGTTTCAGCTCAAAATACCCCATAGATTTTTTTTTATTAATTTTTTTAACTGCCTATTTTGGGGCATCATTAACTGTGCACCGAATCAGGCTGCGGCCCCTTTAAATCTCTCGCTCCCTGCCCCACAAGCTCTCGACTATAATACAGTGCATTTGCAAAGTTCACACAGCTAATATAACCCTCAAATGGATCTTTACAAGATGTTTGTCATGCATACTGCATGCATGCGTTGGATCATGTGAGTATAGTATTTATTTGGATGTTTACATTTGATTCTGAATGAGTTTGAGGCTGTGCTCTGTGGCTAAAGCCAACATTACACACTGTTGGAGAGATTTATAAAGAATGAAGTTGTGTTTATGAATTATACAGACTGCAAGTGTTTAAAAATGAAAATAGTGAAGGCTCTCTTGTCTCCGTGAATACAGTAAGAAATGGTGGTAACTTTAACCACATTTAACAGTACATTAGCAACATGCTACCGAAACATTAAGAAAGACAATTCACAAATATCACTAAAAATATCATGTAATCATGGATCATGTCAGTTATTATAGCTCCATCTGCCATTTTTCACTATTGTTCTTGCTTGCTTACCTAGTCTGATGATTCAGTTGTGCACAGATCCAGATGTTAATACTGGCTGCCCTTGTGTAATGCATTGAACATGGGCTGGCATATGCAAATATTGGGGGCGTACATATTAATGATCCCGACTGTTACGTAACAGTCTGTGTTATGTTGAGATTCGCCTGTTCTTCTGAGGTCTTTTAAACAAATGAGATTTATATAAGAAGGAGGAAACAATGGAGTTTGAGACTCACTGTATGTCTTTTCCATGTACTGAACTCTTGTTATTCAACTATGCCAAGGTAAATTCAATTTTTGATTCTAGGACACCTTTAAGATATGCGAATGACTTCTCATTTTCAATTCTGAATATTGTTTAATATGTTCTTTTATGTTGACTTAAGAAATATATTAAATACTGTAATAGGGAATTGTGTATATATAGCATAAGTATTAACATATACTAATGTATTATCAAAATGTATTAAGGTTACACTTTATTTTAAGGTGCAGTTACACTGTAATTACACAAGTACTAATAAGTAAGTACTTAATATTAATTACTATATTGTTCGAGTTTGGTTTAGAGTTAGTTGCTAATAATTATGCATAATTTATTTTTATTATTATATTAAGTACATATATGTAACAAGGGCACTGTAAAATAGTGTTACTGTATTAATATAATAATTAAAAAAAACAAAACAATATTAGTCCAAAATGTTAGAAATCAACAAATTAACAATGCAAACTTAAGAATATATGTAGTGTTGTTGTTGTTGGTAATAATAATGCTGAGAAATAAAAAAAAAAATATATAACTCAAACAATTATAAATGCAAAAAAAAAAAAATGTTAAAGAAGTTTAATTTACTTTATTAACATAGATTTTAACTAATATAATAAATCATAGTAAAAAAGCATGAGAGCCCGGACACAATCTTCGGATCTTTAAAATTTACAAAAGTCTTTATTCGTAGGCCTTAAAAATTAAAAATTGCACAGTGCAAAGACAAACATTGGTAATGCACTTTTACGTTGGCGTGGTTGTTTTTGGCGATTAGGACATCCGCAACATTTTGAAGCATCGAAAATACATTTTGGTCCAAAAACAATAAAAACTATGACTTTATTCAGCATTGTTTTCTCTTCTGGGTCTGTTGTCAATCCAGCTTATTGGTGCATTACTGCACGATTGTGGTTCACGATTCCGCAGTGACGCTGCTGATGTAAGACGCTGCTGGCGTGTTATCCGGTGCGCCCGAGCTTCGTTTACAGTCTGAGGGAGACGCACGCTGTATTCAAGCTATTCTACATTGTTTGTATTTTGGTATTGCTATATTTTTTAAAATGGTGCGTAAGTGTGCATGTCGCGGATGTCCTAATCGGCAAAAACAACCACAGCAACGTAAAAGTGCATTACCAATGCCGACAGATGAAAGGATTCAATGGAATCAGTTCAATGGAATCAGTTCAATGGAATCAGTTCAATGGAATCAGTTCAATGGAATCAGTTCAATGGAATCAGTTCAATGGAATCAGTTCAATGGAAAGGTTTCTGGAAGAGAAGACAATGCTTTAACAAATTCTAACTAAACCACTGATGTCACATGGACTACTTTGATGATGTTTTTATTACCTTGGACAGTCTACCGTGCAAACATTTTCAATGGAGGGACAGAAAGCTCTCGGACTAAATCTAAAATATCTTAAACTGTGTTCCGAAGATGAACGGAGGTCTTACGGGTTTGGAACGACATGAAGGTGAGTCATTAATGACATAATTTTCATTTTTGGGTGAACTAACCCTTTAATATACATCATCGTCATCTGTGTATGTATAGCCTATATAAAAACATTGGTAGATGTAAACATCTGTTACAATGGTACATGAAGCTCAGTAGCTCACAATGTCAGAATGCCAGTTTGTCAGTCAAGTCCGAAGCAAGACACAACGTTATGGCGACGTCTCATCAGCCAGTCTGACAGTAGATAAAAATAAACCATAATAACTTTCAAATGATTCATTACAAAAGTGCGCATTAAATATTCTAAACGCGAAAGCTCAAGAGTGCTTGTACGTTTGTGCATACACGGACATTTGAGCGTCTTCTCCTTTTAAGGACACTTGGCAAACCCACTTGAAGGTGCATACCGCCACCTACTTCACGACACCTGTGTGACTTCTGACAAAAAACGGATCGGGCTTATGATAGCCGATACATCCTGGACATCCTAAATTACATGTATTAATGCTGAAAAATCACCAAAACATATTCACAATAAAATCACAGTATCGAACTGCAAACGCTGTAACATCAGTGCTTGGCAAGTGAATTCAATCTGGTGTATACAAGCCTGATAACATCTTAATCCAGCTTTTGATGGTTACTGCCGTTAGCTACAGTCAGTCGACAGTTCTGGAGATTGAGCGGCAGTTCATACTGGATAGAGTGGTGATTGAACAGATTGTGTGGATCTGGATGAAGACCAGCGCACCCTTCAGAACCAGAACTGTCATTCATTTAAGCATCCAAAGGCCTCGTTGACACGTCTTTCCAATTCACTTAATTCGCTGTAATTAGAGCAGGGGACTGACAGATATCTCTTGGCATGTGGGTTGAAGCCGTGCTGAAAGAAGGAACGGACAACTAATAGTGCCACTCTGTTATACGTCAATCATTTTCAGCCCCTGGCCCGAATGTTGTTTTTCTCCATTTATAAATGGACACAGTGAAACTTCACAGAGTAGGCCTAGGGGAGGATGGCATGAAAAGAGGGACAGACCCTGAGGACAATGGAGGTTTTAGAGGAAAAGAGGTTATTTGTTCCATTTGGAAGCTCATGTAGAATGATTTTTGTGTGTGTGTAATGCTTATGAAAGAAAGGTCCTGTGCCATCATTCCTGGTGACCACTGCTGTCCTACATTCCCTTACATTACCATTCAAAAGTTTGTGTTTGGAAAGATTTTTTTATTGTTTTTGATAGAAATTTCTTATGCTCACTAAAGCTGCATTTATTTGATTAAAATGCATTAAAACAGTAATCTTGTGATATATTATTACATTTTAAAGGGTTAGTTCATCCAAAAATGAAAATTCTGTCATTAATTACTCACCCTCATGTTGTTCCACACCTGTAGACCTTCGTTCACAAATTCATACACAAATTAAAATATTTTTGATAAAATCCGATGGCTCAGTGAGGCCTGCATTGACAGCAAGTTACTTTACACTTTCAATGCCCAGAAAGGTACTAAAGTTATATTTAAAATCATTCATGTGACTACTGTCACGATCACCGTCTGTTACTGTCAGTTCCCGGACTACACTTCCCACAATCCTACCTACCAGTCACATGTTCACTCTACACCAATCACCTGTCGCCCCATACAGCCATGCACACACTCCTCACTAATCACCACACCCAGCTGCAGTACGTTAACAGGACTATAAAGGACTCACACTCACACCACCAGTTTGCGAAGTCTTGATTACCCAGTGTATCATTTCCGAGCGTTTCCCTGTGTTTATTGTCTGCCTGTTTACTGTTACTGATCCTGCCTGTTTCCTGTTTATCGACCCGTTGCTGCCTGTCCTGACCCTTGCTTTGCATACCTAACTGTGAGTGATATCTGCCTGTCCTGATCTTTGCTTGTTCCTTGACCACGATTCTGCCTGTCCCTTGCTGTTCCTGTTTGCTCCTGTTTGACCCTGCCTGTACGACCACTCTCACTTTAATAAAAGCTGCACATGGATCTCTGCCTCAGTCCCGCTTCGTTACAACTACAGTGGTTCAACCTTAATTTTATGAAGGGATGAGAATACTTTTTGTGCACCAAAAAAACGAAATAACGACTTTATTCAACAATATCTAGTGATGGCCATTTTCAAAACACTGCTTCATGAAGCTTTACGAATCTTTTGTTTCGGTTCGGAGCATGCATCAAACTGCCAGAGTCACGTGAACCATTGAAATTTCGAAATGCTTATTATGTAACAAAGCCTCATTTACTGAAATCATGTGATTTTTGGCACTCTGAACCACTGATTCGAAACAAGATTCATAAAGCTTCGCGATGCAGTGTTCTGAAGTCGGCCATCACTAGATATTGTTGAATAAAGTCGTTATTTTGTTTTTTTGGCACACAAAAAGTATTCTCGTCGCTTCATAACATTAAAGTTGAGCCACTGTAGTCACATGAACTGTTAACTGTTAAATATGTCTTTAGTATCTTTCTGGGCATTAAAAGTGTAAATGAACTTGCTGTCAATGCAGGCTTCACTGAGCCATTGGATTTTATCAAAAATTTGTGTTCTGAAGATGAATGAATGTCTTACGGGTGTGGAACGACATAAGGGGGAGTAATTAATGACAGAATTTTCATTTTTGGGTGAACTAACCCTTTAAACTTTATTCTAGAGTAATATATTTTATAATGTAATTTATTCTTGTGATGGCAAAGCTGAGTTTTCAGCAGCCAGTACTCCAGCCTTCAGTCTTCAGTCTCACATGATCCTTCATAAATCATTGTAATGTGCTTATTTGCTGATCAAGAAATTGTTTCTTATATTCTTATTGCTGCTTAATATTTTTGTGGAAACCATGATCATTTTTTTAGGATTCTTTGATTTAAAAATAGAAAGTTCTGAAGAACAAAATGTATTATTTTGTAACATTATAATATTACTATCATTTTTGATCAATTTGAATGTGTCCTTGCTGAATAAAATGATTGATTTCTTTAATAAAAAGGTTGAATTCAAACTTTTGAAAGGTACTCTGGTTTGCTTAGGAAAACATTAGTATTGCTCATACCTAAAGTTAGTCATTTGAACAAATATTAAACTTTGCTCACAATTCACCGCATTTGTGCTGTCAGGATGAATAATACTTCAAATCATGCGACTTGTTTGGAAGAGCTGTGCTATTACCATATATTCAATAAACTTGGCAAGAAATCTGTGTATAAACATTTAAAATCCCATAAACTTCTATTTGAAGAAAGAACCTGAGCTATATCTATAGAAATAGAGACTTGTAGGTGGGCAACTGCAGATAACAGCATAGCAACACTCTTATAACCACTCAGAACACCTTAAGCAACTACATTTCAGCATACTAACAACTATATAGCCATGTTTTGGCAACTACCCACAACATTTTTTTTGTTGAATTTTGTTTGTAAAAACACACTAAATTACTTGCGCGTAGTTGCGCTAAATCTTCGTTTATTTGGCCAGCTTGCCCAAGAATACATTAAAATCTACCTTTAACAGTGGCAGAAATTTCACGGCATATTTTCAGCACTCTCCTCTTTTTACCGTGTAGTATCTGTGTTTTGCAGTTGTCGTTGTTCGTGTAGGACTGTGGGTGTGAGCTGAAATAGAGGACAAGCTTGGTGGGGTTGCTGTTTAAAAACCGTGGCAGTCTATTCCCACACACTGCCCCGCTGGCAGAAGCGATACGCACATGCACAGCGGGGTAAAGCAGTGGCATAACGCTCAATAGACACGATGCAGTATGGCACGCACAACTGCCGCTTTGATCCGGCCCTCTCCACACTCGCAGCCTACAGTGTTACAGAGTCCTTTACCTGAGCACTCCGCGCACACACACACATAGAGGCTCTGTGTATATATGTGTGTGCGATTTTCATTGTATTCAGAGAATTTTGTTATATACAGTATTACAGCTACAACTGACAATTACAGATCAAAACAACAAAAATTACTGAAGACTTCAGAAGCAAAAACCTCTAAGTCCATCTGACATTTTTCTTTTAAATTAAAGGTGCCATTGAATTGAAAATTAAATTTACCTCAGCATAGTTGAATAACAAGAGTTCAGTACATGGAAATGACTTACAGTGAGTCTCAAACTCCATTGTTTCCTCCTTCTTATATAAATCTCATTTGTTTCAAAGATCTCCGAAGAACAGGTGAATCTCAACATAACATCGATTGTTACGTAACAGTCGGGATCATTAATATGTATGCCCCCAATATTTGCATATGCCGGCCCATAATCGAGGCATTAGTCAAGGGCAGCCAGTATTAACGTCTGGATGCACAACTGAATCATCAGACTAGGAAAGCAAACAAGAACAATAGCGAAAAATGGCAGATGGAGCGATAATAACTGACATGATCCATGATTACATGATATTTTTAGTGATATTTGTAAATTGTCTTTCTAAATGTTTCGTTAGCATGTTGCTAATGTACTGTTAAATGTGGTTAAAGTTACCATCGTTTATTACTGTATTCACGGAGACAAGAAAGCCGTCGCTATTTTCATTTTTAAACACTTGTAGTCTGTATAATTCATAAACACAACTACATTCTTTATAAATCTCTGTGTGTAACAGTGTGTAATGTTACCTTTAACCCGTTTGCCACGGAGCACTATCAAACTCATTCAGAATCAAATGTAAACATCCAAATAAATACCATACTTACGCGATTAGACATGCTGCATGATGAACACTTTGTAAAGATCCATTTTGAGGGTTATATTAGCTGTGTGAACTTTGTTTATGCAATGATAGAGTCGAGAGCTCGGGAGGGGGCAGAGAGCGCGAGCATTTAAAGGGGCCGCATCCTGAATCGGCGCATTTCTAATTATGCCTCAAAATAGGAAGTTAAAAAAATTAATTAAAAAAAATCTATGGGGTATTTTGAGCTGCAACTTCACAGACACATTCAGGGGACACCTTAGACTTATATTACATCTTGTAAAAAAAAACGTTCGATGGCACCTTTTAACATTTTTTTTATCAGGCTCCTATGTTCAGGTTCAGTAATTTCACTTTAATGGCAACAAAAAGGTTATTAGTTACTGAAATACCTTATTTTTAAAAATGTCACTTTAGTCAATTCATTGGAATTTAACAAATTTGATTGTTTTTTGCTAAAAAAAAAGGCGAAGTCCATGTGTGTTTTTTGCAAAAATCTCTAAGTCCACCTCTTTGGACAAGACATACTGTAGTAGACAGTTGCAAAATCACTTCTGCAAATGAACCAGTATTTCTGAATAGGGTGAGGCTGGGATTTAGCAGGTTTGAAGCAAAAGTATTTGATGAACACTGTATACTGTGTGCGGAGAGCATTCGCTCAATATCGTTATCTCTTTTTTGATGGATGTGGCGTTTAGCGGCTTTTGCGTCTGAAGTCTTCATCTGTTAGTTTACAAAAAAACATAATGCCGTTCATACATCCAGTCACTTGAATACACACTTTCTATGATGAAGAAAAAGAAACATAACACAAGAAATTTATATTGTAGAAAGGACTCCTGCCGACCCTCTTGACTGCGTGTCAATAAGTCTATTAATATATAGATAATTTGACCTTTTTATGACAAGGCAAAGTTAGTTCATGCTGTAAAATGTCATGTGGTTTAACTCCCCAAAAATTAGTAATGCATGATATTTGTAAAAGTAAAAAAAAAATAAATAAATAAATTTCACAGTTTGAAATGTTCAACGTAAAATGTCATGTGGTTCGACTCAAAAACATGATGATTCAGTATTTATAAAATAAATTCATATTTGTAAAAAAAATACTATTAGTTTAGAAATTAGTTCAAAGTTAGTTTGTTATAAAATGTCATGTGGTTCGATGACTCAAAAACATGACAATATTTATAAAATAAAAAATGCATAATGTTTGTAAAAAAAAAAATACTATTAGTTTAGAAAAAAAGATCTAATATTATAAAATGTAATGTTGTTCGGTTATAAAATGTTGTGTGGTTCAACTCCCCAAAAACTTAATGATATTTATAAATATATATGTTATTTGTAAAAAATTCTGAAACTATTTCAGGGAAAATTAGTTAAAATCATAAAATGTCACATGCTTTGGTTGTAAAATGTCATGTGATTCGATGACACATGACACGTCATATTTATGAAATAGTAATTCATGATACTTATAAAAAATCTAAAATTAGTTCCGGCAAAGTTAGTTCTGATTATAAAATGTCATGTGGTTTGACTACCTGAAATTTAATTATAATTATAAAATAGTAATTCAGGATATTTGTAATAATTCTGATGTTAGTTCTTGTTGTAAAATGTCATGTTTGATTTGTAAAATGTCATGTGGTTTGACTCCCTAAAAATGTAATTATAATCATAAAATGGTAATTCATATTTGTAAAAAAATAAATCAATTAAAAAATCTGTTATTCCCGTTGTAAAATGTCAGGTTGTTCTATGGTACGTCATGTGGTTTAACTCCCCAAAAATTTTAGAATATTTATGAAACAATAAGTCAGGATATGTGTTAAAACAGCAACACATCAAAAACTGTTTACAAATATGTTTTACTTTATGCCAATTTGCAGTAACAGACATTTCTGTTACCCACCCTAAAATGTTTAGCCTCTTTTAAAGTCAACATGAATTCAAAATAGTCCCCATTTATAATAATATTGCACCACTTTGATCTGGTCAGAATAGAATAGAATAAAGTTTCTATTCAACATCAACATTCTATTTTCTTGTTAAATCTCCTACTGAATTTCACTTGAAAATGTGTCACATCACAGAAGTTAAATGAGTTCAGCACTGGCCATCTCAGACCTGCTGATTGGCGTCTGGCATGTTGTGGTGTCGGTAGTATCATGGACGTCCTTTTGCGTCTAAGCCCAGCTGTAGGTGTTTTTCTTGGTTGCTCCTGTTATCTGTGTGTTTCAGACGATCCTGTTCCCTACAGTGATGCCCGCCACATGGAAAGTTATTTCCAGGCCCATAATTCCTTACATACACAAGTACTGTATGCCCAATGATGGGTGAGAGACAGTGATGTGTTGCGTGTTCTCTTTATATTAAGGCATGAGACTGAAGAAGGTATACCATGACAGACATGATACAGACACAGAGTGCTTGGCACATTTGAAGGAAGTCTATAAATATCCTGCCAAAGGCTTTTCTTTGAAAAGAGTAGCAGCTTCCTGTGAAAGGACAGTGTGAAATGGTCAGCGTGAGATTGTGTGATTCTTTCATCAGGTTTTTCTCCAGGGTGTCAATATTTCTTACAGAGACGAGATGTAGCACATCAATAAATAATAATGTTGATGCAAAGTATTGCAAAGACTGCAGCAACTAAGAGAGTTTTATTAAGTTATGTTTTGTCAAATGCATGATATATGTTTTCGTACAATCTGCTTACGCCCCAGTGATGGGTATGTTTAGGGGAAGGGTTAGGTTTGGATCTTCATGCTTAATTCTTTTTTTCTAATATTTGTACGTTTTTGTATGATTCACAATATACAGATTCATACAAAATCATAACATACTTAGGTTTTTCCATAAGATCAGGTTTTGCCAGATCTTATTGTGAAAAATTTCTCAATGCATGTTATTCCAAATACAAAATATGTTTGTCATCAAAAAGTTATAACTTGGAGACATAGAAACCTCTTTGTCCTATGCTTCAAGAAAAAAAATAAATAAATAACATTAATTTTTCTTTTATTTATTTATTTTTTTGTATAATACTGGTATTTATTTTATTTTATTGTTTAATTTAGAGTTTAATTGAACTATTTACATTTTATACTTTAATCTCCGCCATATCTTACATTGTTCAACAAACAGGTAGTTTGGCCTCAAACTTACACCGTTGGTTAAAACAGAAGTTGATTATTGATATATGGCTGTTCAAACAGAAAATCTGACAATGTGTTGGTTGGACAGTTATGTTGACACACTAGTTCCTGTTAACTTATGTCATGCACTGCATGAAACGCTGCATTGAAACATTGATTAAAGACTTGATCAGTCATTCAATTAAAATATCACACAAGTCACATTCTCGAGGTCTTTTTTCTGTTGGAAAATGTCTTCTGCTTTTTTATAATATTTCTGTCAAACTAAAAAATGTTCTCTCACACAGAGACACTCCCTGCACCTGTCTTTTCTGTCAAACCGCAGACAAAAGCACAGTAATTGATCTGATTTTAAAATGTCATCTCAAATGTCACTGTCGTTAATTATCAATACTTCAATAAATCTGTTTGAAATGTCATAAACTGGTTATCGTTCTCTTCCGATGGTGTGTTAGATAATGGTCTGCCAGGCCCAAATCAACATCTCTCATGTTGTCAAACTGAGTTTGCCAGTAAGATAACATTTTATGACTCTGATAAAAGCTGGTTTAATTGCAGTTCCATCTCAGACCTTTACAGGTGAATCTCATGAAACCTGTAAAAAAACAAATTTTCAAGACTTTTTTTTTTTTTAGTACAATTAGGACAAAATTCTCATGACAATTAATCACTAAAAAATTTGAAACAATATTTATGAAGATTCTTTACATTGTGGTAGTATTTGTTGTACTGCCATTTATTCTGAATTTAAAAGAAAATAATTGTAGTATAGTAATTAAAGGGTTAGTTCACCAAAAAATTCTGTCATTAATTACTCGCCTTCATTTCATTCCAAACCCTGACTTTCCTTTTGTTTTCGTTTCATTTGTGTTCCGAAGATGACTTTCGTTCATCTTTGAAACACAAATAAAGGTCTTTTTGATGAAATCCCTCCTTAGACAGCTACCACTTTGATGCTTCAAAAAGTTCATAAAGAGATCGTAAAAATAATCCATATGAATTGAGCGGTTTAGTCAATTTTCTGAAGATACTCGATCGCTTTATATGATGAACAAATTTGATTTAAAGGCCCACCGAAGAGTGTTGGAACGCGCAGCATTATTCAATGTTGATGTAATTTCAACTGACACAGGAAGACAGGGCGATTTATCGAACAGCCCCGCCCCTTTTTTTAAATAGCCAATAGCATTTCATTTGTTACAGCTCTGCCAGAGCCGTTAGACTCTGTAAAACCTCAGTTTCCTTCTAATCTCTAACCTTTTCTCCTCATAATTTCCTTTTTATCGCTTATATATAGCATTCCGTGCAGAATTCAAATGGGTCTGATAACTTTTATGGTCTGTGCCGACTCGCACATATGATCCGCTCCGTGCTCTCGTGTCTCTGGACCGGAGCAGACTGCTCACGTTGCGTCGATTCATGTGACACTAATGCGAAAACGGACTTCATTCACGTCAGAGGAAAGCATATTTACACTGTCTGAATCGTTCCCTATTCTCTATGTACTGCACTATGTGCCATTCACCATGTAGAAACTAGTAAATGTTTGAGCAAATGACCGATTTCAGCCGCAGCCTCAGTGTCTGTTGATAGTGTAGGAGGAGGCGGGACTTCAGATTCTAGACAGCATTTGATTGGACCGAAGATTTGACGAGAGACTGTATGTTTTGAATGCTTATAGTATCTCCTAAATGCAAATTTTGTCATTGTTTTGGAACACACCAGTTTATTCAAAACCTTAAGGCTAACATATTCATACTTAAATTTTGATTTCAGGGGGACTTTAAGGTTTTTTCACATATAAACATTGATAAACAAACATAAACAGAAGCTCAACTGAACCTGCTTCGTGCGTGAGAACAACCCTTTTGCGGAAGCTCAAATGTGCTGCGTAAGACACGAGAATAAACCTCACTGGTTCTCGCATGCGTCAAGCAAAAATTCTTGAGCTTCCATTTACCACAACTGATGTGTGAGTTGATGAATGTTTATATGTGAATAAAAGACGAAATTCAATCTGTTCATCATATAAAGCGATTGAGTCTCTTCAGAAAATTTGGAGTAAACCATTCAATTCATACGGATTTGTTTTACAGTCTCTTTATTATAGCATCACATCTTCATTTGCGTTCCGAAGATGAACAAAAGTCGTACGGGTTTGGAATGACATGAGGGTGAGTAATAAATGACAGGATTTTCTTTTTTATGTGAACTAACCCCTTAATGACAATTTAATCATCAATTAGTGTCATCATTGAGAATAATGGAAAATATACAAAAATACTTAAGTTAAATGTTTAGATTCATTATGAGTACTGTAATTCTCATTTAAAAATTCAAAATACAATAAAACTTTGCAATATATCTCTCTTGGGCAGGCGGAAACTTTCTCAGAGAATGAATAAATTCAGAATCATGAGAAGCTTTATAAATCCTTTTCAATAGTGAATGTCATTTCTTTCACTTTTTATGGAGATCAGATTTGATTTTTCTGTTTCCCATAATGCACATTTAGACGGGGAAAGCATTGACCTCACTTTCTCTCTCATTATCCATTTATCGCTGTCTCCACATCAAATATAAAAAATGTTTTCCTGTGTTGCATTATGGGAATTAATGCCGAGTTGATTTTCCAGAATTGGTTGTGAAGAGCGGTTAAGATAATAAGTCATGACAGAGAGTGGTAAAGTTACTCATTTGAAAATCTCTGGCAACACAATGTGCTGTCTGTGCTCGACAGTCACGCTGTTCTCTGTGTGGGTTGTGATGACATGACCGGCTCTCTGAGAGTCCCACATCGGCCACGTTCGTTAGTGTAATATGGTTGATCTCATACTCAGTGCAAAGCATAATTACTCATTCATGCCTTCTCTTATTACTTCCTACAGGTGTGTGCCGCCACCTTGTTCACTATTGCCATGCTGTCCTTTAGCTTGAAGCAACTGATTACAATCTATTCTAATAAAATTAGAATACAGCGTTCAATATTTATATTAAATAGAGTATTAGAATATAAATGTTCAAACTACATTGAGTTAGAGGAACTTAATTTTGTAACAAACATACATTGTCGATTACTCAAAGTTAAAAAAAAAAAAAAGAAAAGTTGTTCCAACTAATTTCAACACAATTGAAACAAATTAATCTGATCAGTTTCAGTTTAAAGGTGCCCTAGATTCAAAAATTGAATTTACCTTGGCATAGTTAAATAATAGGAGTTCAGTACATGGAAATTACATACAGTGAGTCTCAAACTCCATTGTTTCCTCCTCCTTATATAAATCTCATTTGTTTAAAAGACCTCCGAAGAACAGGCGAATCTCAACATAACACCGACTGTTACGTAACAGTCGGGGTGTACGCCCCCAATATTTGCATATGCCAGCCCATGTTCCCAACATTACAAAAGGTATTACACAAGGGCAGCCAGTATTAACGTCTGGATCTGCACAGCTGAATGAACAGACTAGGTAAGCAAGCAAGGACAATAGCAAAAAATGGCAGATGGAGCAATAATAACTGACATGATTCATGATAACATGATATTTTTAGTGATATTTGTGAATTTTCTTTCTAAATGTTTCGTTAGCATGTTGCTAATGTACTGTTAACACTAGCACTACCGGAATTCTATAACTACTAGAACTGCCAATAGCGGTCATTTTGACTGTTCATACCAGACAGCAGTGAATGTCATTTTTGTCATGTTATATTTACTTCAAAGCTTCTATGGTCATGTTTTATGAAAAATGTGGGGTAATTTAAGCATACATAATATAATATGTTCGTGATATTATTGTGTAAGAGCTACTAGACCTCCCACAAAAGTGCATACCGCAATTTGCTTTCCGCAATTTGCATTGGGCAAGCTGGAGATCAAAGTTTTTCACCGCAGTTAAAATGTTGTTTTTGAAAGTCAAAATGTCAACAAATATAAAATGAAGCAGAATATTTCGTTAGATAAAAAACATATTGTGAATTTTGGAAATGATTACATCTGTCTTTATTCAATACATTTTGACTTTTGGAGTTTACAATGCTTTAGCATTATCGGAAATGTTTGGACCACACGAATCGGAAACAATTTTATGCAGCCTCTAATGAAATCTAGAATGAATAAATAGTTCTGTTATATTAGGACAGATAATAAACATCATAACACAAAATTGAAATTTAAATAAGTGTCAGACGAACAAGAGACCAAGAGACATCGCTCTCTGCTCCTCCATCAGACTCTGCATCATCAATGTTCTCAAGCAAGGATAAAACCTCAGTGACAGTCATTTTCTTTATTGTTGCCATTTTGACGGTAAAGCTAAGTTTTAGCTTAGCAAAAGCATACAAAACTGCCAGAGAAAGGTTGCTAGGCAACAGCTACGCACATCTTTAACGGCGGGAAAAAGCGCTGAGGAGATACAACGCCTGTAATATGTGCGGTCAAATTGACCGCTATGGCCATTCAAGGTAGAAATACTCAGAACTCTTTTGTGTTTTGTAATTTTAATAAAATAACAATGTTAAAATAAAATTTACATTAATTTAAGAAAAGTCATGGAACTGTAGTTATATGGGTTTTATTTCAACAAAGTTATTACATTGCAAATCTTTAAAACGGTCAAAATGACTGCCTTGGTAGTTCTAGTGTTAAATGTGGTTAAAGTTACCATTGTGTCTTACTCTATTCACGGAGACAAGAGTCGTCGCTATTTTCATTTTTAAACACTTGCAGTCTGTATAATTCATAAACACAGCTTCATTCTTTATAAATCTCTCCAACAGTGTAGCATTAGCCGTTAGCCACGGAGCATAGCCTCAAACTCATTCAGAATCAATGTAAACATCAAAATAAACACTGTACTTACGCGATTAGACATGTTGCATGACGAACACTTTGTAAAGATCCATTTTGAGGGTCATATTAGCTGTTTGAACTTTTTTTTTTATGTTGTTTAAGGCAAGCGTGAGCTCTTGGGGCGTGGAGCACGAGATTTAAAGGGCCACACACCCTGAATCGGCTCATTTCTAATTATGCCCCAAAATAGGCAGTTAAAAAAATGAATTAAAAAAAAAGTCTATGGTGTATTTTGAGCTGAAACTTCACAGACACATTCAGGGGACACCTTAGACTTATAGTACATCTTTTAAAAAAAGTTCTAGGGCCCCTTTAAATTAACAGATGTTATATGTAACTTAATTATAATATAGATTCAATGAACAAGTTAGATTTGTGCTTGTCACTGGCATTAACGCAGTCCTTGCTCATATGGTCAATGTAATGTTGCCATAAGATTACTAATCATAATCCTTTAGGTGAGTGTACTTTGCATGATGAAATTCTGCGGGGCAGAAGTCATCTCGATAGTATTCTCTTGCTGGAGAATTTCTCCCTATGTGGATTTTCCATTCATCCTAGTTTATTGATCTTTGGCACATGAATTCGCCATGTTGATCAATACAGAAAGCAGCTTGGTTTGGCTGTGTTCCTCTGTGTGGGCGGTGCTTCGTACATCGCTATGCTGTGTGCTTGCGTTTTTAGGTGGTTAGTGGTTAGTTCAAACTTTAATCAAAAAAGTCTTTAGCAAACACCACTAAGTAATGGAGAAAACAAAGACCGCAGATACTGAGGCAGAGTTTTGGATGTAAAATGCTTTACCAAAACAAACAGTTTTCCCAAACACACTTCTATCTAAGCCGTGCCGCCCCCTCTTCATCGTGTTTTGTGAACACAGCTGGCATCAGAAGAGATTTGCACCAAGCAATGAATTGCTGGAATCATGATTTGCTAATCCAGCCCTACAGTTATTCCCTGAATGTGCTTTTTCCCCCCTGTATCAGTCCAGTCTAAACCCAGCAGTGCTTTTCTTTTGTCAATCTCTTCTCTTCTAGCTTTGTCCCACATGCCCTGACATTTTCATGACACCCTTGATGTCACTGTGGTCCTCATGCTTCAGTTTTGGCCTCCGCTTGCACTTTGTTGCTTCGACATTTCCATTGCCGCTTTATGAAAGTAACTGTTGTTGGAGCTCCCAGTGTGCTTTGATTAGATATGCTCTTCTCGTCCACCAGTGGATGGGCGGAGGGATGACTTACAGGCTTATGAGTTCAAGTTCAACCTCCATCGACAAGAGGCCAAAATAATTGCAGAAAGTGGATTATTTTGGTTCAGAATCCAGTCCGACTCATCCCTGCTGAGTTCCCTGTGTGCTGGGAACTGGATCATCATGAAAAAACTCTTCCATTACTTTTCTGAGGGGGTCTTAGAGTCTTAGAACTGGTTTTACTTCAGGACCCAGATTTTACTCTGGATATTACAAGGTCACCCAACACAGTGCCAAAATTGAATTCTTAAGGTTTCATGCTCTCGGGTTAATTCACTGCACAAAACCCATTGTGGGCAGGAAAAACCATATGTGCCCTATGTCTCTTAGCTTGTGTAGTTTTGTTAATGGTTTTTGAGGATGAGTAGATGTTGCTCAAGCTGTTTATGTTGGCATCTACCTACAATTCCATTAAAAAGTTTAAGGTCAGTAAGATTTACTAATAAATAAATTATATATATATATATATATATATATATATATATATATATATATATATATATATATATATATATATATATATATATATATATATATATATATATATATATATATGTGTCAATCCAAAATTTATTTTTCATTCATTATTACAGTTTATTCACTATAGTTTAAAAAATGGTAATAAAATATGACAAGATCTCAGAGTTAAACTGTGTCAGAAAAAAATAATCTTAATTATGTCAGATAACACTTAAGCAAAACATGGTCAGGTCAAAGTGTCTGAATAATTTTTGGTTCCAGATTTTTATCAGTTTTACTGGTAGTCCACTGTATGAAGAATTTTTGGGTATAATATGTCACAGTTTGCTTTATTTTGCTATCCTCACTTACATAAATGAACTATAGTGTCCTGCACCCACTAGTAAAAATATATCAAAAATATCAAAAACATTTGAATAATTTTTGGTTTGACTAATATATATATCTCAGGATGATTTCTGAAGGATCATGTGAGACTGAAGACTGACTTCAGCTTTGCCATTACAGGAATAAATTACATTTTAAAATATATTCAATTATAAAAGATTTCAAATTGTAATATTATTTCACAATATTAATGTTTTTACTGTTTTTTGATCAAATAAATGCATCCTTGGTGAGCATAAGAGACTTTTTTTCAAAAACATTAAAATTTACTGACCCCAAACTTTTGAGGGGAAGTGTATTTGTATATGTATGTATTTGTGTGTTTATTTATTTATTTGAATTGTTTTTTTCCTGCTAACCATGATCCGGTCAGAACACAACTTTAGACCACAGTATGGTCTGAACTTGATGATCTGACATTGATTTAACCCTCCATCCACACTAATATAATAATGCATACTGTATATGTGTCCAGTGTTTTCAATGTTGTATAAAACATATTGCTGAAAGGAGAAACTTGATAAATTTACCATTAGAATGATTTTGTTCATTGGTAAAATTTGAACGAATTCAATTTTTCATTAACTTTTGAAATAGAAGTTTAGAGCATTTTGAAAATGCTAACTTTCAGAACTCAAAATGATTTTCCAGAAATTTCCACTTAACCTCTACTATCGTTGTCAAGCTGACTCCTTTCAACCAAAAGGAATTGAAGTATTTCATGCACATATTACTTTTAATACTTGCTCTCTTTCTTTCTGAATTCTAGACTTTGACTGGAATTACTTCTGGTTTTGGAGTCGTTTTGTGGATTACCTGCAGTGTGTGCTGGCTTTCACAGTGTTGGCTGCCTACGTGACGTACCTGCTACTGGACTCTGTTCTGTTTGTAGAGAGCCTGGGTTTCCTTGCTGTATTCACGGAGGCCATGCTGGGAACACCACAACTTTATTGCAACTACCAGAACAAATCTACTGAAGGAATGAGGTTTGTACTGCTAATGTTTTTGGTCTAAAAAGAAGGGTTCATGAGAAGTTTTTCAGTGATATTAATAGTTTAACCTAGAAGTTTATCTTCCTGGAGATCACATTTATGAATTGGTGTCAGGGTTTAACATTCTTTACACCTTTTATTTATAGAAACTAATAAAGAACTGAATTAAAGAAACAAATAAAATGGTTTTCTGAACGTTATGCCCCAAACTCATGCCATTGGTTTAGTCAATTTTCCTGTGTTGGGCAAGTTGGGATGCTACAACAGAGCAATATTGTGCAACAGTTTTTTTAAACTTTGAGATGGAAATGAACTAGGGCTGTCAAACGATTAATCGCGATTAATCGTATACAAAATAAAAGTTTGGGTTTGCATAATATATGTGGGTGTACTGTGTATAATTATTATGTATATATAAATAAACACAAATTAATGTATATATTTAAGAAAAATGTTATGAACAAAATATTTTTATTTATATATAAAATATATTATATAAAAATATAAATAAATACATATATTTGTAAATATTTCTCAAATATATACATGAATGTGTTTGTATTTATATATACATAATAATTACACACAGTACACTCACATATATTAGGCATTTTATTTTTTAAGTTGCCAAAAGTTGTCAAAGACCTCGTCCAGAGCAAATGATCAAAAGAGTCGCATACTCATTTGTGGGTTTCAACATTTTTTATCTCTACTATAACATTAGGCAGTTTTGATTTATATGATCATGTTAGCTTACATGTGCAAAAGCAGTATTGCACCTTTTGGTTTATGCAGATCTTTTTCTTCACTTGTTTTTGGATCCGGAGATTATTTCAGAAGATCCGTAACAGCGCCCCCTACCATATTACAGTGAAAACATGGATAGCTGGAATAACTTGTCAATAGCGTTTTGTCAAAAATGACATGAAAATCTCGTCAGTGGCAGGTAAAGAGTCAAAGGGTTAGTTCTCCCAAAAACATAAAAATTCTGTCATTAATTACTAACCCTTTTGTTGTTCCAAAACTGTAAGACTTGCGTTCACGAGCACCACGACACATGCGCACAAAATTGGGGATTAATATTTTGTAAATAAAGTGGTAAATTCTGTTTGTTTTTTTTGTTTTTTTTACACAAACAAAGCACTCGTGTCGCTTCATAAAATTGTGGTTAAACCAGTGGAGTTACATGGTTTACTTTTAATGATGCCTTTCTGGGGCTTGAAAGTGGTAGTTGCGTAGGCTCTCAATAGAGGGACAGAAATCTTTGTTTTCCGAAGATGAACAAATGTTTTATGGGTTTGGAATGACATGAGGGTGAGTAAATTGACAGAATTTTCCTTTTTGGGTGAACTAACCCTGTAATGGCTTAATTATAGTGGCTATTGGTACAAACCAGTGTATATACAGCAAAGCATCGTTACTCGTTTCATATACAAATCGAATTTTTACATGCTCAGATTTTTTTTTTTTAAGTTTTTTTGGATAATACTTCACACTTAGATGTATGTCACAATACAAAATAAAATATCTGTCGCTACTTCCATTTTATTGTGATTTTTAAATCTAAGGCTCAAAGAGGGTGGAAATGAAACAAATAATTTAAAAAATAGTGACAACCTTGACTAACACTATTAGTGGACCTCAGAAGGAAAGAAATAAGTCAGTTAAAAAAAATTATGATATGACCACTTTAACATTTTAACTTTCACTCCATCTTTCTCCAGTGATTGAGTACAAAAGCCTCCACTGCTCTAGTGCTTGAACAGAGAAACATGGGAAGTGATATGTGGCGCACAGTCACTCCTTGATGTCTGCTAGTCAGACTTCCTGCTCAACTGGTTTATGAAACACTGTTGCTAAGCTACGGGAATCCGATATACAGTAGATACCTCATACATTAACTGGATTAGTGGATTTTTTATTTTATTTTTTATGTTTTATTTTGCCGTTTAAATTGTATGACCACAAATTAAACCAAGCAAATTAAGTAATAAAACAAGTCACAGTGACAGAAAGTGTACTCAAAATAAATGAATCAGACAAAAATAGTAATCAGGTAATTTTTCATTGTGACTGTTAGATTGTATAAGATGCATTGTATGTGCTTGAGAGGCGTATTATCTTGCATAACCTTTTGCGAGATTCAGTGTGTGTGCTGTAAAGACACGTCCTGTCAGTGTGACTTAGTGTGTTTGGTAGCGTCTCACACTGTGAGATGCCATCCTGTGCTCTGTTTTTCAGTGTGTGTGTGTGTGTGTGTGTGTGTGTGTCCATTCACCAGCACTGATTTGATGGCACAGGCGGGGAGCTGCCGCTGGCATCATGCCAGCCTGACAAGATAAGGGTTGCTGCCTTCTGTGTTGCTGTATATATGTGTGTGTGTGTGTCTATTTAAACATCTGCAAACCTGCCGATAGAGCCTGTATTGCTGTCTATGTATGTATCTGTGTGTATGCAAACAGTTATTTGTATATGCTTATGTTTATGTATTTTTAAATTGAAGTTTGCTGCTTTGTGCGTGAGTGTGTATGTAGGTTTGGCTGTGGGGTGTTTTAGAAAGAGGAATAAAAACATAGAAAGGAAAAGAAAACTGTATATAAATACACAATTGTTCAAAAGTTTGGAAAAGTCTTTGAAAGAAGTCAAAAATACAGTAATATTGTGAAATATTATTCCAATTTAAAATAAGTTTTGTATTTGAATATATATTTAAAATGCAATTTATTCCTTTGATGGCAAAGCTGAATTATCAACATTACTCCAGTCTTTAGTGTCACATGATCCTTTAGAAATCATTCTAAATCTGCTAAATTGCTGCTCAATAAACATTTTTTATTATTATAAAAGTTGAAAATGTTGTGGGGAAAAAATACACAAAAAATTCATGGAAACATGATACATTTTTCCAGGATTCTTTGATAAATAGAAAGTTCAAAAGAACAGCATTTTTAAAAAATAAAAATCTTTATAACATTTATAAATGTCTTTACTTTTGACACTTACTGTTTTGACACTTACTGTCACTTTTTTAAATCCTGTTAGGATTTATTAGGATCTACTTGTTGTATTGTCTTGTCAGTGTTTTTTTTTTTTTTTTGCTTATTATGGGACTACTAACCAAATAAATGTCTCACAGACGCAACAAAATGCGCACAATCAAATGAATAAAAATGAAGCAATTTTAATATTATTCAAAACGCATACTCAGTGACTGATGTCATGGAATAGGCTATTTTTCATATAGAGCTGTACATGTAGTACAGTTAGAACGTTCATGTTTACCTTCAAGTTATTTTCAAGATATTCATTGTCGCTGTCATTATATTAGTCTCACAAAAATGAGATTTAAACTCAAATGAAACAATTTTAATATTGTATAAAAATAAGTAGTACCTGAGATAATCATTGAGCTGTCAGCCACAACGTCCCAGAAACCATTGCAAAAATAGAATCCACTCTCTCAGTCGCTCATCACATATCGCCACTGCGGCTGGTTAGGATACAGAAAGAAAACTCATATCCTATCCACTTTGTGTAAGGATTAGTCTGAAAATTATATTTAAATATACATATTAGATTTATCTAAAGAGTAAAAACATATATTGAGAGATGTACATATATGGCAGTACATTTTAGAATGAAGCATGTATGCACAGTAATATGTGGTAATGAGTTACTGCAATGAACAGTTTTACAGATTTGCCTTTGCATCGTTGAGACCTTCAGAAACTTCCATCTGACTTAAGGACAACTTTTATTGCACTCTTGTGCTGCTTTATCTTGTTTACGTTCCCTGAATGTCACATTGATTGAAACTAGAGTAATTTATGTTACTTGCACTGTATGGGAAACGGTTATATCAGATTCAGATCTGTGCAGCGTTCTGTGCAGGCCCACCACAATCACAGACGATTCATCTCCTGAAGACAGCCCTGTATTACAAGACTAAAAATTTAATTAGTTTTTTTTTTTTTTTTTTTTTTTTTTTGCTGCACTGAACAAAACAAATGGTATAACTTTCCATCTTATTCCCAGTCTTGTTTTTTCCTTTTTTGCTATTCACTAATTGTTCAGCCATTTATTCATTCTTTTATTTATTTATTTATTTATTTATTTTGGTTTTGTTTTGTTTTGCTTTGCTTTGCTTTTGTTCAGTTTTGTATTGTTTTGTTTGAAAGACTGTGGAGGAAAACAATTGTTTTAGGAATTTAAAAAGTTTTATTTATTTGTTTGTTTTTAGCTATTCCACCATTGTTTTTTGTTTTTTGTTTTGTGTTTTGGTGTTTTTTTTGTTTTGTTTGGCTGTTTTTTGTTTTGTTTTTTGTTTTGTTTATCTGCCATTGTTAGTGTTTGTTTCTGTTTAGCTGTTCAGCCACTTTTGCTCGCTTCATAGTGAGTTGTTTGACTGGTAACTGTTGCTGTGAATGAACTTCTGGCCTCATGTGACTCTGTTTTGCTGTCCATCAGGCGAATGTTAATGAATCTCAATGGGAGGGAAATTGGTGACCCCCACAGCCAAGTTCATTGCCAAAGTCCTGTTAGTTGGAGTTTGAGAACCCTCAGTGCCTTATTTAGTCATCTGAACTATCTCGCGGCTGCCCTGCAATTGTACCCAACTCTTATTTTATAAATGTGTTTACTGAGCAGCAAGCTGGTTCGTATCCACGGGCTGCAAACAAACCATTCATTAATTTGCGCGTTCCTATAGATTTGAGCCTTTAGTCAGGTGCTGGGTGAATTGAACACTCCCACAAAAGGAAGTTGCCCTCTGTGCTTCTGTCAGGAGAAGCTGTGCAGGGCAGCAGTATTTCACAGCGGTGTGTTTGTGTTGACTGCTTTATGCCGAACACCCTGTTTTTCAGGCTGCTGGTGGCTTGTTCATTCCGACATCTAAGTCATCCTCTCAGCTAGAGACGCTCAGGCAGGACTTTTGATCACCTTCTGTTGTGTATACACATAACACAAAGTATATTAAAAAATGTATTGTTTTTACCGTTCTTATTTTACATAACTTCACTTTATATATTTATTCAACGTTTTAATAATTTTTTTAGACTGTGAAAACTGTGAAGAGGAAACAACTTTGTTTGCAAACTTTTTGTTGAAATATTGCCCATGAGTAAAACATTAGCAGAAGATGGAAGGCTAGCAGTCAAAACATCAGAAACATGTGATTACATTCATAAAATATGGGGATATTTGTTTTATCGCAGAATTATTTTAGAATTCAGTTACATTTCTTCAGTTTTGATGCAGTTTGAGAAATATAGAATTTGATTTGCTTGTGTGTGTGTGTGTGTGTGTGTGGTGTGTGTGTGTGTGTGTGTGTGTGTGTGTGAGTGAGTGTGTGATGAGTAAAGAGCACTGCAGAAATCCACCTCTGTCCAGTGCCTTTATATAGACATGCACACACATTCTGCTATGAGTGTCATCCACATAAATTGCTAAGCTCAATAATTACACAGGAACTGAATAAAAAAGATCTAATCAAAATTACAATTTAAATATATTTTAATATCCACAAAATCTTAGTTTCTCAAAATGGTTAACAGAAATAAGTAACAAAAACCATCCTATTCAGTTTACAGAATATTAATATTTATCTTTCATGTCCTCATCTCAGCTGTCTCTTGGATGTTAATGTGTGGGTGTTAGTGTGGCATTACCGGCCTCATGTTTCTCTAGAGTCGGTCTGTGAAAATAAGCTACCAATCGTTGTTTGTAGTGGCAACCAACATAATGTTGCAGTGCTGATTTACTTATTTGTTTTTGATTTTGTGTTAGTTCTTGCTCTCTGCTAACTGTTGCTGGAGACTGGCTTTGTGGCTCAAAGTGAAGATGAAAAGAGGAATTTGTTTATAGTCCATCATGGAACCCATGGCAACCGTCAGCCTTGTTGAGTCCTAATGGTTTCCATGGCAGCTGTTAAGATTGATCACTGGTCCCTTTTTTTATTTTACCACATTTATGGGGGTTAGCATGAGGGTTAGCTCACCCTCATGACGTTCCGTAAGACCTTTTTTTATCTTCGGAACACAAATTAAGATATTTTTGATAAAATCTGTGAGCTTTCTAACCTCTGATAGACTGCAATGTTAATACTACTTTCAAGGCCCAGAAAGGTGGTAAAGACATCATTAAAATAGTCCATGTGACTACAGTTGTTCAACCTTAATGTTATGAAGCGATGAAAAAACTTATTGTGTGCCAAAAACAAACAAAAATAACTTTATTCAACAATTTCTTCTCTTCCACGTCAGTCTCCTTACGCTGTTCACATAGAAAGAAGAAATTGTTGAATACAGTTTTTTGTTTGGGTTTTTTGCACAAAAAATGTATTCTCGTCCCTTCATAACATTAAAGTTTAACAACTGTTGTCATATGGACTATTTTAACGATTTGTGTTCCAAAGATGAATGAAGGTCTTACGGGTTTGGAGCAACTTGAGGGTGAGTAATTAATTACATAAATTTAATTTCTGAGTGAACTAACCCTTTAAAGGTAAGATTTTTACTTTAATAAAGCATAAAAATACCCCAATATGTTTGCAGATATTTAAGAAACATGCTAAGTTCACCTACTTGTTTCTCAGAAAAAACAATGTTACAGCCAGATATTCTATTTTGAAAATGTGCGTTCCGTGTCGGAATGTCTGTTTTGTTTTGGTCTGTGCGAAACCTCGTGCTGCAGTTTATCCAATAGTATATCAACATCACAGGTTGCCAGTTGGCGGAAAACACCGCGTATTGCAACCATGGAAACCAGCAAACAAACTGGGTCAGAGAATCAGGCAATAATGTCAGCTGCGCGTTCATGCTCTATTCTCTGTCACGGTGAAGTGACACACACCCGCGCGGGCGCCTCCTCTCTCTCACTCGTCTCATTCGCTCCGGTTAAGTAGTGCTTGTATTGCGCATTACTTTAGTCCGCAGGTTTTGCGGTACACCAAAAGCGCGCGCACTACTGATCTATATTTAGTGAAGCGAACAAGCCATGCTCAGTCTCAGAGACAGAAGTCAAACAGAGTCACAACAAGTACCAAAATAAGCGCCTTCCTGCGCTTAAACTGTCAAATACATAAAAAAATAGGTCGAAAACCAGCGGCACAGGCAATCTTGGCGAGTATTCAGATAAACACAGTCAGTTTTGAATCGTTAAATAGCTAAAGAAAGTGAACTCATGTTGTGTGTAGCAGTATTGGGTCCGTTGAACACCGTTCATAGACTCTTAAAGGGACAGCAGTCCAATATTCCTGCTGCTGTCTGTCATGTTAATCAAAGAACAAAAGACAAAGAAAATCACTTTCTGCTCTTGACTGAATACATTTTATAACTTTAATGGTAAGAATTATTTACAATAAAGACTACAGAAATTAAGGTAACCAATGCAAAATAACACAATGTGTTATTTTACATTTGATTACTTTAATTTCTGTAGTATTTCTTACCTGAATAAAAACCCAGTTAACTCGAAAAACTTAGTTTCATAGCTCTCTTTATTCTATTGCATTTATTTGAGCTGTTTATATTTAATTACTGACTTTTACTTGTTTTGTTGTTGTTGTTGTTGTTTTTTATGAAAATAAAACTGCATTGAAGAAAAGTAGATTTTTGTTTGTATATGTTGTCATTTATAGTTCTTAGAAAGAAAATCGGAATTGGCAAAAAATAGGTATCGGCCGATCACTAACAAAGAATCTGAAATCGGAATCGGCCAAGAAAATTGCAATCGTTGCATCTCTAGAAAAAAGCCTCTGAATCCATCTAAATATCTCTATGAACAACAGCATATCAAAACAGATAAATCAACTCATCAGCTTACAGTGTTTAAGTCTCCTCAGCTTTCATTGTGAATTGTGCTCCCTATTGTTGCTGGCAACCATATGCTGTAAAAGCTGGCAACCCGCGTCTTTGAACGAGGGGGCGGGCCAAACAATATTTTGAATTTAGACTGCAGTACCTATTTTGAACACTGGGTGTCATTATTACATAGAGCCCCTTTAAGTTGTTTTCATTATGATAATGACCAGCTGATTGTACATTTATTACACTTCCTTCCTAAATTAATTAATACATATACAGTGCATGAAATTGCTATTATTTGTAATTGCATTGCAATTAAATATTAAGTTTTTATTGCATAAAGCAATTTTCTTTTAGTATTTCCATCTTGATAGAGACTTTAGCTCTTTCCATGCCAGAGTTTTTGCTAATTTTCACAAAAAAAATCCTGGCCCCCAAAATATGAATATCTGAACATGCAATATATCAAAAGAAAGAACAGAACTTCTGCTTTTAAACAAAAAAATCGAATGCGGTTAAGTTTCATTAAAAAAGCAACATTTTGAGCAAAAAGCTGAAAGTTTTTTTTTTTTTTTTTCCCAAAGTCTACAATGTGCATAAGCAATGCGTTTATCAGTTGTTTCTGCTCCTTTTTTGTCTTTGTTTTGAACTGGAGATTAATAGCGCCCTCTACCGTGTAACAGTAAAAACATGGAAAGCCTGAAAATTCTGTCAGTTCACCCTTTGCCCCGAGTTTGATTGACAGGCGATCTGACCAATCATGGCGCTGAATCTGCCATTTTGTCTGACAAATGAACCAGACAGGAGAGTTAATAAATTAACTAATAAAAGCGCCGTGGCTTGTCGGACAAAGCAACAGTAACTAAGGAGGGGCGGGTCTTTGCGAAGAGTCAATTGTGAGGAAAGAGTTAATGGAAGTGGAAAAGCTTATTGCAGTGCATTATGGGATTGTTTACAGTTGTCTAGACTTTGAGGCCTGCGACTATGGTGCAGCAAAAGCGGTCTGAATAAGCAGCTCACAGGCAGTAGGCTTGTTTGGGAAACATGTTGGGAAACAATCTTTATTTTATGCCAGTGGTTTGTTCTCGCTAGTGGGGAAACTTCTATATTTTACCTTTCAGCTTTAATGTATCCGATCATGACCCTGTCCTCATCATAGCTCACACTCATTAAACTCTGCCGTTATGTGGAGTGTGGAGTGGTTTATTGCTCTGTCACAGGGGCTGATCGGTGTGGCCCTGCGGCACTGAGAGCGCTCTTTCATCTCTTTAGGACGTGCTGCTCTAATAAGCTTTCAGAGTGGCCCTTTTATCAGATGCCATGGATCAGGCCGCCTCTCAGCTTTGCTTTCAGTGTAACACTGAGCAAAACAAAGAACAGAAAACAGTGTTTACCTCAGCTTTCTTCCCGCACCCCCACCTGACTCCGTTTCTTATGGGCAAGAAAAGATTTGTCTGTCTTCGTATTCTATGTTTTCTTTTCTCTAGCTTTGTTTTGTTCTTTACACCCAGTTGTTTAGTCTACTCATGCTTTTGAGACGGTCACTCGAAAGATGCACCAGAATAATCTATATCAATGTGTTCCCATAACAACATGTCCAATGTCTACAACTCACTTTCCACAATCAATTCTCACTGAGTGTTTGCATTCGATTCGATTTCAATGTTAAAATCCACTAGGTTTCAGTGAGTTTAGGTGAAAGGTGAAGTTTTAAAATGTTTTTGAAAGAAGCCTCTTATGCTCACAAAGTAATATTGTGAAATATAATTCCAATTTAAAATAATTTTCTATTTGAATGTATTTTAAAATGTAATTTTTTATTCCTGTGATGGCAACGTGGACTTTTCAGCAGACTTTACTCATTATTCTTCAGTGTCACATGATCCTTCAGAAATCAATAATTGCATTGCAATTAAATATTAAGATTTAATATTAAAAATATTAAAAACCTCTGTCTCTAAACTCAACACCATCCCTAAGCTTGCATCTAATCTTGACCTGCATACTTTGACCCTGTACCTGAAAAAAATCTTATTATTTAATAGGAATATTTTTTCAGTAACACATCCAACTTGGCCAAATCAGTCACTCGTGTTAAAGTCAACACACACTATTATACTGATGCTGTTATGTTACTTTAATTCCTTTAAATCTGTTTTACTGCAGCATAACCTGATCATTTGTTTACGTCTATTTATGATTCACAATGTTAGGGAAAGTTACTTTTAAAAGTAATGCATTACAATATTGCGTTACTTTTTCTCACCTGGGCTTGTTTGTTTTTAATAACAGCAAAAAAGTTCTATGTTTGGCAAATGTACAGGCCCTTTCACACTAAAAGTGAAATGAATAATCTTCCGGCTTTCCACAAATGTGATGTTTTTCTAAAGTCATTTCTGCTTAGTATGGTTGAATTAGATCATTGAAGGTCAGCAGCAAAGACATTGGTTAATAAAGTGAGATTAAATACATAAAGTATATACAAAAACCGTCATGATTACACACTGTGCCTCTGCATTTTCTCTCGATTTCTCGCAGCATGGGAACAAAAGAGCTGTCAGGCAATACATGGGAAAACAAAGTATCTTGTATTACTTATTTGAAAAAGTAACTCAGATATTTTGCTGTAAATTTAAAAGTAATGTTACTTTACTAGTTACTTGAAAAAAGTAATCTGATTACATAACTCGGATTACTTGTAATGTGTTACCCCCAAAACTGATGATTCACAGCAAAAGTTCTTTTAGTACATCAAACAAGCCAAATCTACAATAAATAATTGGTGTAGTGTGGAATGCTGTATTTTGGGAAGTCTAAAGAAAAATGCACGTCTTGAATAATTTATTTGTTTATTATGAAACAGCGATGGTGGAACAGCTTTATGCAGGTGGAATTACAGCTCTGTAATGCACCAAATACGGCTGCACAAAGGAAGTTTGTTTATTCTCCTGCCTAAAATGTGAGCATTCTTTGTGCTAATACAAGGCTTTCTACACTTGAGACATCGTAAAAATCGTTCACCCAACACTGAAAATTATTTACTCTCCCTCATGAATTCCATATGACTTTTTTCTTCAGTGAAACGCAGAAGATGACGTTTTGAAGAATATCCTACTCACTCTTTTTGCTTTAATTAAAGTTTGTGAGGAGGACTGGGGGTGTCAAGCTCCAAAATGACAAATCACCATAAAAGTAAACCGCATAACTAATCTGCTATATACAGTACCAAGTCTTCTGATGCCATATGATAGCATTGATTTACAATATTTACAGTGATTTAGTTTTTCTTTGGTACAATCATGTGAGAAGTAGCAATGTCCAAATTTGGTTGGAGTTTTTCCAATGATTCACTCCTTAATGATTCTTTTCCCAAAACCAAATCAGACTGATCTGAATCTCAACCCACAAACTCAGTGATCAAATTTCAGGGAAGATTCCCTTGTGAAAAAGAAGTATAGTTTAAGGTCCCGTTTACACTAGTGCTAGTACTTTTTGTTTTAAAATGGTGTTTTAAAATGAAAACGAACTTTGTCTACACTGGCGTTTCCACAGCGTTTCAGAAACGATCTCCGTCTACACTACATGGCTGAAAACGCATGGCACATGACTGTTCATGCACACTGGGCATGCGTGTACAAGTGTAAACTGTTGCCTCTGGCGCATGTGGGCAGCTGCAGTATTATAAAAATGCTGAGTTTAACTGCACAATGGCTGCTAAAAATGAAAACAAAGCCGCAAAGATTGCAGTTCAATTTCCATGTTATTGTTTACATGGTCGTCAAGGATATGCAGAGCGAACGTGGGTAGCCATGCCATCATTTTTTAAAAGTCTCCGTTTTGGTCCGTTTCTATTGAAACGCAACCCCGGCGTTTTCAAACTAAAATGGGGTCTGCAGCGTTTTCTAAAGTCTCAGTTTTCGAGGTTCGAAAACACCAGCGTAGTGTAAACAATAGACGTAACCGTAGCGCAACTTTTGCGTTTTAAAGCGAAAACGCACTAGTTCACTAAAAGATCTCATTACGGAAATAATATACTTTAAAATAATATATTTAAGTGTGAACTGAATGTAGTGTTTTCTGACAATTAATTACAATTAAATTAAAAGTGTATAAAAGTTTAACTTTATATTAAATGCAATAAGTTGAACTTAGTGTTTTTTAACCATTGAAATATGGTTAACATGAACTGCCGAATGTACTGACAAGCATCTATGGTAAACTAAAATATACTTTAATGCCATTTCTTTAGAAACTTGTATAGTCATGTATTTAAATATATTTGCAATTACACATTTGTAATGATGTAGTTGCAATTTATTTAAATGTAATATTGAATAACACACTGCAGTTAAAATTACAATCAAGTATTTTACAAAGTGCGCTTTTTTAAAAATGTTTTTTACAGTATTTAATATGGATGCACTTTTATGACTTTTTAGCACACTTAAGTGGCCTTCTATTTCATTAATATTATCTTCAAGTACAATTTCCTAAATGTATACTTTTACAATTAAAATATACTTTACAACTAAGTGCACTTCTTTTTCACAAGTGTTATGAATTAATAATGACCAAAATTTCTGTCTGTTCTTCACGCAAAGCAATCGCATACCTTTAGGAGAATATGAATATAGTATACAAGTCAGTCTCCATTAATGGTAATTCGATGGAAAAGAGCGACCAGTACATTCTTCAAAATTTCTCCTTTTGTGCTCAATGAAAGGAAGGTGGTCCTTTAAATCTGGACATGTGATCTTATGCTTTTTTCCTCTAAAACAAGTGTGAGAAACAAAGCATTGGACCCACAGGTGGAGCAGATGGAGCCAGTCTGTGAGAACACTGTCCAGGCTGTATGTTACCGCTGGCCTTTCCCAACAAATGACATATTATTAAAAGCTTTATTCTCTTTTTAAGCTTTAAGAGAGGTGGTTATAAAGACCAAACCCATATCACTCCAGTGTTGATCTCATGTTCTCTCATTATTGGGACAGATTATGTATTTAGTAGATGAGGCAACCTTCACTATCATTATTGTTCATACTTAACAAACCTCAAACCATTAGCATTAACATTTGAGCGTAACGCATGCCAGTTCTCTCAATTTCAGTGATTTTGATCAATCTGCCTCTCTTTCTCACATCTCCAGACTTTAATAACACCCTCTGACTCTAACTCTCTCTCACTTCCTGTCCCTCCAGTATTAAGATGGTGTTGATGTGGACCAGTGGAGACACTTTCAAGACAGGCTACTTCCTGTTGACTCAGGCTCCCATGCAGTTCTGGATCTGCGGCCTCCTTCAGGTGTGCGTGGACTTCGCTATTCTCTTCCAAGTGTACTATTACAGCCTCTACCCACAAAAACCCATCTCACACACCACACATACCACCAGCGCCAAGGCCCTATGAAACACCCACATTTATAAAGGAATGTGCTCAAAATCTATATTACAATATATACGTATGCATAGATACAAGATCTTTGTACAGTCTCCCCAAAAAGTATTTGCATACTTAAGTCACACTTAAATGTGTTTGAATGTCATTGCATTAGAATACATAACATTAAACTATGATGCTAAAGCTTTTCTCACAATTAACTTCACTTTTTGTGCTTTATTTATTTTTTGTTCAAATCAATGCCCCTTTTTTATATTTTATGCAATGAAATGCATGACATTCATACAGTAAGTGTTGCTTAAGTGTTCAGATTATTTTTGGTCCCACTGTATAACTATACGTAGAACCAACCTTTTACATGCAGTATCATAAAGATAGGCAGTTATATTTACACGTTTACGCTTATGAAAACTTTTGCCTTACAGACTCTGATTAACCAGAAATGTATCTGACATCAGATGGATGAATGTACAAAGCTTTAGTTATAAGAGATTAATACAATTAGTGTAGTTTTATTTGGATATGTTTTTACCTCAGCAGCCTGCTGTAGGGTTTCACGCAGTGAAGGCCAAATGAAGATCACAGGAAGAGCCCTGTTTTGAACCAAAAAAAAAAAATACATTCTCTCCTTTTGGTAGTAGGAGACAATCCTCATACAAATCCATTCACAAATCCACAAGAATTATTTTTGGAGATATGTATAGCAATCCTATATCATTTGCATGCAGTCATTTTACAGTACTTAGCATGCCAAATAAGGAAATACCCAGATACATTTACTAACTTTTGACCCCTTAAAATAACTTTGATAATGTATTTGTGGCATTTTGGGGTCTGTCTTCAAGGCCAAGTGTTTCAAACAATTGGTCAATCTTCAGCCCTGAACATGACATTACACTGCAAAAAAGGGGGTATTTTTGTAATTTTCCAGTAAAAATACCTAAAGATCTTTAAAACAAATACTTTTTTTAAGACAATATATCTTGAATTTTTATTATTTATTTTTTTTAAACTCATTATGTTTTGGCTTATACTTTTATGCTTAAAAAAAAAGAAGAATAGAATTAATAATACATTTCATTTAAATTTTGTCTTACTGGAAAATTTGAAAAAATACTTTTTAAGAAAATGTTATTTTGCAGATTAGTACTGATCAGGGATGTCACATGCCAGTAAACATTTCTTGTGTTATGAGTGAGATGCTGCTTATAAATATGTTATATATGTAAATGGGTTGAATTGTTTAATGAGGAAGAGTTTAACACAATTGATGGCCTTTTGACATGATATTTCCACTCTTGCTTTGTACAAATGTCATGACATTATTTTTTATCAAGATTCCTGGGATCACATAACGATCCCATGAACGACTGTCTATGTTAAAAACTCTCCCAGTTTAGATAAAACTCCCTTTTATTACTATTTATTTCTATTTTCTATCTTATTCTGTCTTTTTTACCTTGTTGATTCTAAGATATCATGTATTTGACTTCAACTTCATTTAAAGTTAGTTCACCCAAAAATGAAAATTCTGTCATTTATCACTTACCCTCATGTCGTTCCACACCTGTAAGACCTTCGTTAATTTTCGGAATACAAATAAAGATATTTTAGTTGAAATCCGATGGCTCCGTGAGGCCTCCATAGGGAGCAATGACACTTCCTCTCTCAAGATCCATAAAGGTACTAAAAACATATTTCAATCAGTTCATGTGAGTACAGTGGTTCAATATTAATATTATAAAGGGGCGAGAATATTTTTGGAGCGCCAAAAAAAACAACAAAATAATGACTTATTTAGTGATTTCAAAACACTGCTTCAGGAAGATTCGGAGCACAAATGAGTCAGTGTATTGAATCTGCTGTTCTGAGCGCCAAAGTCACGTGATTTCAGCCGTTGGCAGTTTGACACGCGATCTGAATCATGATTCAATACACTAATTAATTTGTGCTCCGAATCTTCCTGAAGTAGTGTTTTGAAATCAGCCATTACTATACAAGTCGGTTTTTTTTTTTTTGTTTTTTTTTTATATGTTTTTAGTACCTTTATGGATCTTGAGAGAGGAAATGTCATTGCTCCCTATGGAGGCCTCACGGAGCTATCGGATTTCAACTAAAATATCTTAATTTGTGTTCCGAAGATTAACGAAGGTTTTACGGGTGTGAAACGGCATAAGGGTAAGTAATAAATGACAGAATTTTCATTTTTGGGTGAACTAACCCTTTAAATATATATTGTTTCTCTTTGTGCTGTATTTTGATACTATAGCTGGTTTATATTATTTTGTTTTTATCTATATTGCCATTATTTTAAACTGTCTTCTGTTTAAGGTTCTTGCCATTGAATGAAAGTAACTGATGTACACACCAGTTCCCACAGCGGTATATAGGTTTACTCTATCACTCTATACAGTATTGGTAGAATTATTGATTGCCTTTTGGGGGGGTGAGGTGTGGTGTGTGTGTGTGTGTGTGTGTGTGTTCAGTGTCTGTCTAGCCAAATGTTCTGTTAGTGTTAAGATGGATACTGTTGGTCACTCCACATATTTTCAATGCAATGCAACTTTTTTATAGCAATTTTTGTTAATAAACATTTTTAAAAAGTCTGTTTGGATATTGCTGTCATTTATATACATTTAAATTAAAGCCGCTGAAAAAAAAAACGCTTTGGTGGACACACAGCCTTAGAGTAAATAGCATCTAACGCTAAGAAAATATGCTATTTTCACTTAATAGTAAATAGCATCTACCTTTTTTGTGTTGTGACATTATCGACAGTTTAACACTTTTTTTTTCCCTAAACAAGTGGTTGTTGTAAATGATTTGAGCATTATTGCTCTGTAGTCTAGCTTAAAGTCTTACAGGCTGTGGACATTTGAGCCTGTTTTTTCATGGTGTAAAATACTGGCATTGAACCAGTTTCATTAAAATGGAAACCTGAGAGTGCATTCATTATGGCTGTGGTCATTATAGCAATGTTTGTCCTGGAAGCACATATGGTCAGTCAATGTCTTTATGAGCACAGGGCTCTCAGGGGAATCGATATGGATGTATCTACCACTGATCAATGTTATGAGTGGTTCACAACAATATGATCCTCTGTCACACATATTTAATTGGAATAGATGTGCTGGTCTCTCTGATCAGTTTTGACAGGACTCAATTCTGGACTCCTATATTAAACACACCTTATCTTCGATTCAAGGACACCCAACTTTGATAATCTGATGGTATCAGATGGTAATACCATGCTACTGAAGGATTACTATAACCATATACCATGGTACATGGCAGTCCAAAGTGCTATATATAAAATTCTTGACTTTATGTAATACCATCTGTCTTAATATGGAAAGAGGGAAAAAGTAACATCTTTTGAGTTCGAGACCACTTTTCTTTCTGATTAAAAATATGTATAGGCCTATATTCTACAAACCAGCTATCACTCAAGACAATTTGAAAATAAGAAACCTTTATTCTTTTAAAGGGTATTTAATTGTGTTTATTACAACTGACAGATCCTGAGACTATGGCATCTAAAAGCAGAATTATACAGAAATATGTTTAATTGTGTTTTCATAAACATAGTTATTGCAAATCAGCTATATAGGAGCATAAATTAAAGTTCAATAGCCTGTTTTGAACAGTGTGACACAATATATGCTCTTTCACCAGAGAAAAGCTCATTTTACCTTAAAGGATGATGCAAAATAAAATGTCAGTCTTCACAGTCATACAGTTTTCACAGGTAGGAGCATCCATCTACCAGGTACACGAGCTTAAATAAAATTCAGTCATCACTCTCATGCCATTCCAAACCCATATGATTTTGTTTCTTTGGTGGAACACAAAAGGAGATGTTTAAAATGATTGGGGACAAACGCAGTTGAGCTCTCAAATCTCAGAACTGCTTTATATATAAAAGAGGCCAGCTATTAAGAGCTGTGCAGGTAAACCTCACTTCCCTGACCTCAAGAGACACATTTAGGGGCTGCTGGTTTTAGAGTCCTTGTTAGCGGGCCCTTCTCCCATGCCGGTTAATGCTGGTTTGAATCGCACTCGGAGTGCAAGTAGGACCAGTTACATTGGTGTGCAGGTAAACCTCACTCCCTTGGCCTCAAGAGGCAAGCTATAGGGGCAGCAGCTATTAGCGCCTTGTTAGGACACCCCCCTGCCATGCCAGTTGATGCTGGTTTGAATCCCGCTCTGAAGACCAGTTACATTGGTGCCGTGACCCAAATTAGAGTGAGGTTTATACAGGTGAATGTAATGAATGCCAGCTGGTAGATAGCTGTGCAGGTTTACCTCACTCCATTGTCTTCAAGAGGCAAGCTAGGGGCAGCAGTTTTTAGTGCCTTTTTTTGGGCACCCCCCTCCCTTGCCGGTTGATGCTGGTTCGAATCCCACTCTGAAGCAGTGTAAGAACAGTTACGTTGGTGCCGTGACCCAAATGGGAGTGATATTTATATGGGTGAATGTAACCGAAGCCAGCTAGTAGATAGCTGTGCAGGTTTACCTCACCCTTTGTCCTCAAGAGGCAAGCTAGGGGCAGTAGCTTTTAGCAATTTTTTTGGAGCTCCACCTCCCATGTCAGTTTACGCTGGTTTAAATCATGCTCTGAAGTGGTGACCAATTACATTGGTGCCTTGAACCGAATTAGTGAGGTTTAGGTGGGTGAATGGAACGGAAAGTAAACCTCACTCCTCTGGCCTCAAAAGGCTGCAGTCTTTAGTGTCTTTGTTAGCAGACCTGCCACCTATGGCAATTGACGCTGGTTTGAATACCACTTAGAGTGGTGTGAGTAGGACCAGTTACACCTCTTCAAAGGGCTTGGCATTATGGCTTACTGATGTCAAACCTATGCGCGACACATTTTAATTCTGAGTCAAAAGTGAGATTTAAGAGTTATCAAGTAGGAAAAAAATAACTTAATTTTTGCTGCTTTTTTTCTCACACCACGTTATCATCTGGCTTCAGAAGGCTTTGAATAAGGTTACCATGAGTTGTATGGTGTTTTTTTTTAATTGTTTTTGGAGTTTATAGTCCCAGTCTCCATTCATTTTTTAACAGTTCCATTTGTGTTCTACGGAAGAAAGTCATGCATTTGGAACATGATGGTGAGTAAATGACAGAAAAATCATTTTAGGGTGAACTAACTCCTTAAAGGATTGTGCTTTGGACATACAAACCTGTCCATTTCAATGTTCCTTTCCCAGTGTCTATTATTGTCAAGTCACCTGATCAAACAGGTACTATATATGGCCGCTCACCTGTAAGATGTCTTTGTATGTGGGATTTTTCTTTAGTCTTAGTTAGCTGTCTGCATTATGACTTTAATGATCGTCTGACCTGTGGAACTCCTTGACTTGCCACAGCCACAGATCTGCGGTGGTGCGCACTGACTGCAGTGGTCTCTATGATTCCATGTATTGAACTGTCAGTGTCTTGTGAATCCTCACTGTTTTGGGACTTGGTGCTGTCTTGTGAATCGGGTTTGTGCCGTGAGGCCCGACTCTGCTCCTCTTTTAGTTCCAGGTAGGAGCGTGAAAAAGTGTGAAATATGGATGTGACTGGGAATGCCATGAGCAGGATTCCACTTAGGATGCTGCTGAGTGCTACCACCTGGCCAGGAATGCTGCGTGGAACCATGTCACCGTATCCAACTGTGGTCATGGAAATGACGGCCCACCAGTAGCTCCCAGGGATACTGGTGAACTCCTGCTTGGCGCCCAGCTCGCTCTCAGCCAGGAAGACCAGAGGAGAGAACAGTGCCATGGCAACGCACAGGAACAGCAGGAGCAGTCCGAACTCTCGAGTGCAGCGGCGTACGGTCAACCCTAATGTTTGTAACCCCAAAGAGTGACGTGCTAATCGCATCACGTAGAAGATCCGCAGCGCTCGAAGAACTCGCAGGACCAATCCCACTTTCTCCAGGTAGTTGTTTCCTGAGCCGGTGGGACGGTCGCTTACAGAGAGTGAGTCCACTATTAAAGTGATGTAATAGGGCAGGATGGCCACCACATCGATGATGTTGAGGGGTGTGCGCAAGAACATGCACTTGCTCTGTGTCTGGATGAAACGGAGCAGGAACTCCAGGGAGAACCAGCCCACACACACAGTTTCCAGCACAAAGATGTTGAAGCACCTCTGGGAGCACTCACCCTGATAGAGGAAAGACATGTTAGTTGAGGTTTAGGGTCTGGGTTTCACATTCTGTTGAATCTCTTTAGTCATTTAGAGTCTTTGTGTAAGGGTCATTATGCAGTATATGTCTCAATATTTTGGATAAAATATTATGCCCTATATTCTAAAAAAATAATTCCTATTAGTTTTAATTGGTGAATTAATTTCAATTTAAATTCAATTAATAGTTTTTGTCCCTGTATTCTCATTTTCCATTTCCATCATGTTAGTCTTTTATATCAACACTTTAAAGGGTGAGTTTACCTAAAAATGAAGATTCTCTCAATCAATACTCACCTTGTTATAAACCCACAAGACTATTGTCATTTTCATAACACAGATATTCTAATAAAAACTGAGATATTTATATGCATCCATTCAAAGTGTAAATAATCAAAACTTTCAAGCTCCAAAAGGTTCATAAAGGCATCCTAAAAGTAACCCATTTGACTACAGTGGTTTAATCAAAATTTAATGAAGCAATTTACTTTTTGATAAATTCGATTGTGTTCGGAAGACAAACAAGGTTTGGAACGTCATGAGGGTAAGTAAAAGAATTTTCATTTTTAGGGTGAACTATCCCTTTAACTAACAAAAGCCAATTTCATAATGACATTGTCTTTAACGAAGTGACATTATTTTTGTGAGTCAGCAACAGCACATACATCATTAAAGGGGGGATCACACACAGTTTCTGCCAATCTCATGTTAATACTCCATCATACGTCCAATTTGTGTTTTGAAACTTTGGCCATGTTTAGCTAGAGAATGCAACTCTTTAACAGTATAAATAAGTCAGAATGCATGAAATAGCATTACACCCCCCTTTAAGTATTAGCAATGGATTTGATGAATTATGTGATAAGACATTTGATTTGTCTTTATAAAACATTCACTCATGTTTGATATAATTACAGAAATTGGTTTGTTATTATGAACATTTACCAAATTTATCTTTGTGTAAGCCAACTGTCAATCACTTTCTGAACAAATACTAGCACTTTGTATAACTAATCAAATTAAAAGTAATAAAGTTTAAATGTCTGAGCTTGACCAAAGCATGTTTCTGAAAGTCTGCTCTACACTTTTATAGAGTTTCTTAAATTATAACACAAGCACATTCATTTTAAAAAGTTAGAGAATTTAAAAGCTATTGTATAACTTCAGTGACTTGTAATTACTTGACAAGAGTCCACTTGAAGTCTGCAACTGAGGTACTGCATTTAATTTCATAATAAGTACAATTTTGTCTACTTTTAGGGTTATTTGTAATCATAAAGACCAGAACTGGCCACCCACCAGTGTCAGGACAAAAAGAAATGTAACCCTGTGGTGTTGTTTGGTCATTTTAGATGAAATGAATGGGAACTATGAAAAATACAAAAAAACAAAAAACAGAGCAATTTTGGGGGGGTAAAATCTACAAATCAGCCATAATGCAGGAAAAAAGCACACATCAGTGGAGGGGTGAACCTCTAAAACAGGGGTCTCCAAACTCAGTTTAAAAAAAAAAAATCTCATTTTTGGCGAAAACTAGTCTTTGATAATCTCCAAATATTTAAATGTAAAATCTAATAAAAGTAAGTAATTATGTCTGAAAAACTGTAAAAAACTGTATTTATATATATATATATATATATATATATATATATATATATATATATATATATATATATATATATATATATATATATATATGGCTATACAGGCATCTAGTGGCTACATCATGGTATTACAGATGATTTTCTTTATTTTTTTTCCCCACCAGGTGGCACTAATCTGCCTCCATTCAATGGATTTTAAGTACTTTTGCTCCATTTTTAACTTAAATACTGCATCAATTGGAAAATAGCACGGTGCTTTTTTAATATAATTTTTAAAATATTTTATATAGAAATACATGGTCCATAATGGTTCATAATTTAGATATGAATATTGTTTAGTGACACAAAAAATCTCCTCAAAATAACAAATATTAAAGAAAAAACATTATTGAAATCAAATATATTGCATTCATTTTATAAAATAGAAATTATTATACAATTAATGTTTCAGGTCTATTGCGAACAACACGAGTGTGACTCAAATGGAAAAATACCAGAGGTTTAAGGCAACTCTTAAGGAGTTAAGGTTCTCAAACTGTGCATGAGGCAACACAGAAATTTGGCCTGAATAGAAGGCTGGAGAGAGGAAAGACTTTAAGCCTAAAATTTGCCCAAAGGCATCTTACTCCACATTTAGATTAGTCTGTCTTCAGTGCTACATGCTAAAGCACACAACACAATAGCCTGAGAACACCCCCTCAATGAAGAGCAGTGGTGGCACACATGCTTTTATGCAGCAGGACTGGAGAAAATGGGGAAAAAATTGTAAAGGAATCCTTAAAAGCATGAACGCCAATGATCTGGAATGGCCCAGAAAATGACCAGTTGAGCAACAATGGAATGACATTCTAACATTGTAACTTGCTCAAACCAGCTCAGCTGCAATTACTGCCAAGGGCTTTCAAGTACTAATATAAAGTGACCACAAAAAATGTGGAGACTTTTTAGATATTTAAAAGGTCTATGTCATTGCATCAAATACAAAATATTAACTCAAGTGGCATCTGCAAACAAATGCTCACAACTTGTCACATTCAGAGCAATTATATCATGACTTCTAATCAGCTGGTGTGTGTAGGTGATTTTAAGTGGATGCATTAGATCAGGTTACCTCAAACTGCTTGTAGTATTTTTTGCAAGTGGATTATATAATGTATTTATTTGTTATATAATGCACTTCATACCTTTTAAGGGATTATTCACCCAGAAATTAAAATTCTGTCATCATTTACTGACCCTCATGTCATTCCTGTTTGACTTTCCCTTTTCTGTTGAACACAAAATAAGATATTTTTCTTTTTATCTTTTTTTTTTTCTTTTCTTTTTTTGTCCACACAATGGAAGCCACGCCTGGCCCCTCTCTCTCTTGTTGTTATACAAACACACAAAAGTACATAACTACAGAAAAGTTAGTTCATGTGTCCATGACCTCAAGGCTATTATTGTAATGCTCTACTGGGTGGTTGCCCTGTATGCTTAATAAACAAACTTCAGCTGGACCAACATGCAGCCGCTAGATTTCTTACTAGAACCAGGAAGTATGACCATATTAGCTCAGTTCTATCAACACTGCATTGGCTCCCTATTAAACATCTTATAAATTTTAAATTCTTACTAATTACTTACAAAGCACTAAATGGTTTAGCTTCCTAGTACTTGAGTGAGCTCTTAACGCATTACAGCCCTTCACGTCTATTGCATTCTGGCTAGTTGAGTAGGTCAACCGGAACAGGGAACACGCCTAAAACACCCAATGTACTTGTTACGTCATAACAAGAATAGCATCTAGTAGGGCTGGGCGATATATCAAATGCTTTTGTCACACGCATTTCGTCAGTAAAGCCGGTTCCCTGATTGCCGTTAAATCACCATCACCTGCCTTCAAATGGAGCGGCATTTAATAGACAGAGCCGTAGATCACTTACAATCCACGCAATATCGCGTTCATATCGCAGATGAATCGCCGTCGATATTGAATGCGATATTGCGTGGCTTGTCAGTGAACTACAAGCCATTTGTCAAATGCGCGTGACAAAAGCATTCGATATATCGCCCAGCCCTAGCCTCTAGGTTACCCTAGTCAGCCGAATCCAGTTCATATCCAGATCAGATGGTGGACCTGCAGCTAGACACGACCACAACACAGTCATTTTATTAATTTAGTCATTTTAAAGTATTATATATGTTAAACATTGGTAAATATTTCTAAAACAAAATGTTGAAAATTCCACAAGGTGGAATCATTAAAGCCATCATAGATATAGTATCATCAGTCTAGATGTATATGTCTCAATTTTTTAAAATTCTGACTAAATAATTAATCATTAATAATATCTCAGTTACAAAGTTACAGACTATAATGAACTAATGCCTTTATTTATAATGCTAATTAACAGAGATGCAAATGCCACATGTGTAACAAACTTTGCAATTTAATAATTTATTAATATGTTATTATTACTGAGTCTGACACTGATACTGCAAACTGATTAGTAGATCAAATTGACTTTTCTGCTTAATGGTCATGTCAAGAATTACACAGCGGACCAGTAATATTTGAGCTGTTTGACGCATAATGCTGTTTCTGAGGGAACAGACTTGTACAATCCCGCAGGCCTTGTTTAATTACAAATTACTCTGGGGAAAAAATAATCAGTCTACTCTGAAGCCCTGATTGAAATGTATTAATGAGCTTCATCCAGACAAATATGCAATATCAGACAGGCAGTTAGAAAACTATTTCTAATTTATAAAAGGTTTAATTTTCCTTACGAGCCCTGCATGATCCCCAGCTTCCTCTGAAACAATCAGGTTTTTGCATGCAGTTAATGAACTGCATTAATATTTAAAGGTATAATTAAATGTGATTATTGCCTAATAATGAAAAGAGTTAATGAAGAGAATGTTTTAGTTGTTATTTTAGAGTTTTCTCAAGTTAAAGTGCATGCCTTAAAAGGGATAATTTAAATTTGCCATATTTATATTTATTCTGTGGAACACAAAATGAGATACATAGCAGAATGTCCATGTTACTTGATTCCATACAATGAGAGTGAATAACTGGATCATTCAAGTTCTAAAATGGACAAAGAAGCACAATAAAAGCATCATGAAAGTGGTCCATATGACTCGTGTGCAATATTTCAAGTCTTCTGAAGCCATTTTATGGCTTTGTGTGGTGATCAGACTGAAATTTGAGTCAAAAATCTTGGAAGCTTCAAAAGATGTGGTCACCATTCACTTTCATTGTGTGAAAAAGAGCAACAGAACTAATATTCTGGCTAACTTATTGTTCCATAAAAGAAAGTCATACAAGTTTGGAGAGGTGGTTAAATGATGACTATACTTATTTTGTGGGCAAACTATATCTACTATATAAACAGCCTTGGAAAGGCATGGATTAGATTTACATGTTACTGTACATAATATGTGTATGTATGTGGAGGAATGTTCTCATACAAACTTCAGTGCTTTTACTCTGAGCTTCCTCCAGGCACATTTGCCACGAGGCAATGTGGAAACAGTCATCTGTAATACATTGTGTTTGTGTGTTGTTTCTTATATTTTCCAATTGTATTCACAAATGGAAAATGTTATAGTTGTGAAGTTTAAATACACAGTAAAATCCCCAGAGTTAAATCAACTCTGCTCAGAGTACATATGGTGCCTCTAAATAGTGTTCAAGTAACACTGAAGCAGAGTTAAAGTTAATGAGATAATTAAGCAATTAATAAGGCTGTGACTGAAGTCAGTTGTAGTTCTTGTGTTTCTCTTTTCTTCAATGATTCTGCTTGTTAACAGCAGGTGTTCATCACTAATGCACAATCATTACTTAATTAATTGCTTAATTATCTCATTAACTTTAACTCTGCTTTAGTGTTATTTTAACACCATTTAGAGAGGGACCATATGTACTCTGATCAGAGTTGATTTAACTCTGGAGATTTTGATGTGTATTCTTTTTTAGAATAGAAATTTTAGTTTACAATTTTTGTTTATTTTAGTTTACAACCCAAATTCCGAAAAAGTTGGGACGTTTTTTAAATTGGAATAAAATGAAAACGAAAAGACTTTCAAATTACATGAGTCAATACTTTATTCACAATAGAACATAGATAAAAACAAATGTTTAAACTGAGAAATTTTACAATTTTATGCACAAAATGAGCTCATTTCAAATTTGATGCCTGCTACAGGTCTCAAAATAGTTGGGACGGGGGCATGTTTACCATGGTAAACCATTACCATGTGGTTTTCTTTGACATATTTTTTGTTTAATGTTGCTCTAAAACCTACATACCTTTCAGCATTCATAGTGCCGTCCAAAACATGCAAGCTGCCCATACTGTATGCACTTATGCACCCCCATACCAGCAGAGATGCTGGCTTTTGAACTGAATGCTGATAACACGTTGGAAGGTCTCCCTCGTCTTTAGCCCGGAGGATCCGTGTATTCCAACAAGAATGTCAAATTTGGACTCGTCTGTCCATAGAACACTTTTCCACTTTGAAACAGTCCATTTTAAATGATCCTTGGCCCACAGGACATGACGGCGCTTCTGAACCATGTTCACATATGGTTTGCTTTTTGCATAATACAGCTTTAGTTGGCATCTGCAGATGGCACGGCGGATTGTGTTTACCGACAGTGGTTTCTGGAAGTACTCCTGGGCCCATTTAGTAATGTCATTGACACAATCATGCCGATAGGTTATGCAGCCTTGTCCCTTACGCAGAGATTTCTCCAGTTTCTCTCAATCTTTTGATGATGTTATGAACTGTAGATGATGAGATTTGCAAAGCCTTTAAAGTTTTTAAGTTTTAAAGTTTTTATTGTTTTTAAAGTTTTTACACACTCTTTCACAGCTCTGCCCATATTTACTTCTGAGAGACTCTGCCTCTCTAAGACATCCCTTATAGCTAATCATGTTACAGACCTGACATCAATTAATTTAATTTGTAGCTAGATGTTCTCCCAGCTAAACCTTTACAAAATATCTTGCTTTTTCAACCATTTGTTGCTCCCGTCCCAACTTCTTTGAGACCTGTAGCAGGCATCAAATTTGAAATGAGCTCATTTAGTGGATAAAAGTGTAAAATTTCTCAGTTTAAACATTTGTTATGTTATCTATGTTCTATTGTGAATAAAATATTGGCTCATGTGGTTTGAAAGTTGTTTTCATTTTATTCAAATTTAAAAAACGTCCCAACTTTTCCGGAATTCGGGTTGTAGTTTTAGTTTGTGTATTTTGTTTCTGTATAGTCTGTACAATGTCCCCACAGAGATGGCAATATGCAAAATCCTTGTCCTTGTAGGGACATTTCTGGTCCCCATGAGGAAAACAGCTTATAAATAATAAAAATATGTTTTTTGAAAATCTAAAAATGCAGAAAGTTTTATGTGACAGGTAGGGGTAGGGAATAGAATATACCATTTGTACAGTATAAAAATCATTATGTCTATGGAAAGTCCCCATAAAACATAAAAAAACTCAACGTGTGTGTGTGTGTGTGTGTGACAGAGTAAATGCATTTAAAATCCATTAGGTCAATTCTTTGAAATGCTCTTATGTTATGATTTTATTGTTTTGCTTTGATGGGAAGCTTTTTGGATGAGGGCTAGGGCTTGTTTTTTCTTTTGTGCAGCAACACTGATCAAATTAAAACCAGACAATTACCCATTTGAGCGAACACAGAGCCTTGATCCACTCTGAGCTCAAGACATGGCTTAATCATGCTGCAGGATGAGCTGTGAGTGCACATGAGTGGCCATCATTCAACATGACTGATCGGATATACGCTGATCCAGCATTTTCCCCCAAACAAACAGAGGGAAAGAGGCCTCTAATGCATTTCATCAATATTATTTAGCATATTTTCAGTTAATTCACTTCACTGAGTATGAAATTTACTTCAGCCCACCTCTCTCGCACATACAGTTTAAAACAGTTCGTCAGGTGTGCATTACAATCACAGAAAGTTTGCCACAACAGGTACCAGAATAACTACATTTAATGATCATTTAACTTATTGAGAAATTCACTACAATGCCACTGTCAAGACACTGAATGAGAGTCTTGTGTAGGAAATTGCTATCTATATAAACAATACCGGGGCTAGTTGTCACATGGGGCAACATTTCAGTAAATTACAAAAGTTGGTTTTAATGACCTTGTTCAAAATGGTCTAAATTTATGTGAATTCTGTCCAAAATATAACTAAAAATATATTTTTTGCTATAGCGGTTGTGTAATGACACAACTGACATACACAGGACTTTTTGATATATCAGGTTGGGCTATGTTGTTTTATGTGTTGTATTTTAATATAATTTATTCATATTTTATATTAGATTATCATTTTTTCTGTTTCATAAAAATTAAAAATCTTTTAAAACATGCTAAATATTTTATATAATTAATAATTATGTATTTAATACAATTTAAATACAGATATGTATTGTAATTCTTTTCATATTAAAACAAAAGTATTCTTTTTAAATCTGTCTGTTTATTGTGACAATTTACCATTTAAAACATGCAGGCTTTCTTTGGTTATAGGTTGTTTTTTTTTTTAAAGGTATGTGTCTACAAAAAAAGAGAGAAATATTCACTGGAGTAAAAGCCCCAGTCCCACCTACACGTCAGTTAACGTGTGACATTGTAAAACAGTAACAATGAATGAAATGCAGTATTAGTAAAGGCTGTTATTTTTTAGCAGAAGTAAGAGCAGTGTTTTAATAACTGTTATTTGCCGTGAGATACAGCGGAAACAATCGCACGACCCTCTCACATTCCCCACGCTTTCTGAAGTCTGTCAACTTCAAAATTCAAGAGCTGCCTGCTAACAGCTTCTTTGAATTTCATTTCGAAATTTCAAGTGAATATGCACGCAGCCTTTGCTTTTAATTTGTTATGAATAAAGACTTTTTGCATAAATTGAACTCTGTCAACTAGCTTGTCAGTGTACCCTGAAAGTCTACATTCATGTGGATATGAAGTAGAGCTGCTTCCCTGTGCTGGCAGTCCGTTTGAATATATGTCTTTGCCAGAGAGAGTATGTGTATGATAGTAACCTGTAGGATAATCAGTTAATAAAAATGTAACTAAAGTCATTTTTTGTAATTAATGGGAATAAAATCATATGTTTAGCAGCCCTGCCCCTATTGAAGAACATAAACCTATGTCTTCTTTATCAAAGTTTGCTCCACTAAGTTTGTGGAGGTCTGACATCCATTGTAAAAAAAGTATACTATAGCATAAGAGTACCGGAATGATATACCTAAAAGAATTCACTTAAGTGTGAACTGAATGAAATTTATGTAATTTCATAATTAGGGCCAGAGCACCAATGGTGTGAAGACCCTATTGTAATTGCTTGGTCAAATTCTTCTTCTTCTACAAAATGAATCGCATTTTTGAGGGCTTAAACATGCTCGAAAACGTATGAAACTTTGCACATGCCTCAGAAGTGGTGAAAATTTACCTCTGATATGGGTTTCAGAATTAGGTGTGGCAAAATGGCTCGATAGCGCCACCTAAAAAATTCAATTAAGTGCCATTTGCAATACGTTTCATGTATAAGTATGAAATTCGGTAGACAGATGTAACAGCCCAATACCAACAAAAAAGTCAGTGAGAGCAAAATCTGAAAAGCAAGATACTTTGAATTTTCTCTACAAATTGTTTGCAGTTTTTGCCATTTCTAGACGTTGTACTCTAACAAACTCTTCCTAGAGATTTTATCAGATAAACACGATGTTAAATTGCGAAGATCTAGAGTTTTCACTGAAGGGCATGGCGGCCTGACAAAATTACATAGCAAGTTGTAACTCAGGCGTACAATGTTCCATCTGCCCCAAACTTGACATCCCAGACAGCAACGTAGTGTGGCCCAGATCCGGCCCACATCTGGTCCACATCTGGTATATGTGGATTACATGCGGACCAGATGTGGGCCGGATCTGGGCTGATGTTTTATTAGAGTCCTGCCCTGAAGACATCTACATGACAATATTCAATTATAATTTCCAAAGGGGAAATTTGAACTGCGTTCCATAGGTAAGATATCTCCGGAAGGGGGATTAGGGCTGTGTGGTGCAGTTTGAGGTGTCTTGGCAAAAGGGGAGATTGAAACTATGTTTATCAGTTTGAAGTGCCTTAACAGGTAGCTGATGAATGGATCTGTTTAGTTCCAACTCTGATGGACGACAACAACAACAACAACAAACTCCCTGAGACTTCCTAGCTCTTCCATCCAGATAGCAAAATTCTGTTTTTACTGTTATTTCGATTCCTTATGTTCTATTTTTATTATTCTTTTTTATGTAAAGCACTTTGAATTACCATTGTGTATGAAATGAGCTATACAAATAAAATTGCCTTGCCTTGCCTATAGTAATAGCGCCACCCACTGGCGACAGGAAGTGACGTGCTTAACACTGTGATGCACTACTAGCAACATGCTAAAATATGCAATTGAGTGCTAAACATGCAACAAACATTCTAAAACATGCTAGCAACACTTAGCTGCTAAAGCATGCTATTATCGTCATGAAACAGGAAGTTGTTGTAACTCAAGCATACAATGTTCAATCTGCCTCAAACTTCACATAACTGCCTCAAACTAACACAATTGATAATAGTCGAAGCCTGAAAACATCTACATGCCAAAATGTAGTCATATCGTCACCAGCTGGTAGCAGGAAGTGTGGTAAATACAAATGACTGATGCAGTAATATATAAATATAAGAGGATAAGAGGAGAGGTTTTCCTAAAGACACCGGGTGGTGGTGGCACGGGTGTGAGGGCCCTTTCATCACTGCTTGCAGCTTTAATTACACCTATTATCTTTGAAATATGGGTTAAGTGTACTGCCAAATGTACTGACAAGCATTTATGGTAAACTAAACTTTAATGTCATTTCTATTAAAACTTGCATGTATGTCATGTATTTAAAGGTCCCGTTTTTCATGGTTTTTTGAAGCTTTGATTGTGTTTATAGTGTGCAATATAACATGTGTTCATGTTTCGCGTGTAAAAAAAAAAAAAAAACAGTATTTTTCACATATTTTACTTATCTGTATACCGCTGTTTCCACGGTCATAAAAACGGGCTGATGACTTCCTTGTTCTATGAAGTCCCTCCTTCAGAAATACGTAACAAGTTCTGATTGTGCCAGCGGTTCCGGTGTTGTGATTCGACAGCAGCTTAGCGAACCTTGCCCGGAAAGATCACGCCTCTTACCATAACGTGGAGATGCACGCGCTCAGTGTTATTGTAAACATGTCTTTAATTTTACCCTATCAATCTGAGCCAGAATCAGACCCGGTGATTGGACTGCGGGATGAAAATAACAGCGTTTCGACGACATGGCGACAAACACACTCTTCAAACGCAACTCTTGTGTATTCCTGTGGGCGGAGGTTAGTCAAAAAACTGTTTTAGTGACGTCATTAAAGAAGGAAGTAGAGGGATGTCGTCCAAACTGGCCGTTCGATGTAGGCGACTTCTGTTAAATAAAATATCTCGCTTGGCATTGAACTTTGAAGCTTTAAAATTGTACAGATTTTATTTATACTCTAACAACAACATTACACACTAACTAAAGTTTGAAACATGGGATCACAAAGAACGGGACCTTTAAATTTGTAATTACACATCTTTAATAACTATGAAATTGCAATCTAGTACATTTAAAATATGAAATATTTAAATGTGTCACGGCCACTCGTTCTTGACCGTAACATAAAGAGGATCACACACACACAAATGAGTTCTTTGAATTGCCATGTCGTTTATTACAAAATTATCTGTTCCAAACAAAATAGCACAATGTCTAGGGAAATAAATAAACCAAAAGAAAATAAGAATCCAGTGGGTAGGAAAGGTTGGGAAGAACAAAAATGAAAACAGGTTGGAGCAAACGACTTCTCTGGAGAAACCCGTTCTACCAGAGGAAGTACTGTTGAGTAGATCAGCCGGCTATTTATACTCTCCACCCATGAATTATCCAATTGGACTTTACACCACAAACGCCACACTGCCACCACCAGGTGACGAAGGAAAAGACAGGGTCGTAACACCTCCCTCAAAAAGATTCTGCAAAGAATCAAAGAGAAAGAGGAAAAAACACAAAAGCAAAATGTGGAAAATTACAAAAATCAAAAATATGGTCCATCCATTTATAAAGCGCTTCTCAGTCCACCTCATCTTCCAGCACCTCTGGGCCCTAGAGACGCAGAAAGAAAGAAGAGAAAAAACGCAGAGACATCATGGAATTATGTTCTAGAAAGAGCGTCGGCGATTATGTTATCCTTCCCCGGCACGTGCTGAATTTCCAAGTGGAAAGGCTGTAAAATTAAACTCCACCGCATAAGTCGTTGGTTTCGATTTCTCATGCGATTTAAAAAAACCAGAGGGTTATGATCTGTATAAACAATAATTGGGGCAGCAATTGAACCCAAATATATTTCGAAATGTTGTATAGCCAACACAAGGGCAAGGGCTTCCTTTTCAATAGTTGAGTAGACCTGTTGATGATGAGTGAATTTCTTAGAATAATAACTAACAGGATGTTCAACTCCGCTTGAATCCTCTTGCAAGAGAACAGCGCCTGCACCACAAGCGCTGGCATCAATTGCAAGTCGGAAAGACTTCTCGAAGTTTGGAGCTTTCAAAATGGGAGCATTGGCCAATAAAGCCTTACAATTTTCAAAAGCATTTTGGCAGGTCTCAGACCATTGAAAGACAACTTTCGGACTCAATAGATCAGTCAAAGGCGAAACCACGCTGGCAAAATTCTGGCAGAAACTCAGATAGTAACCTAACATTCCGAGAAATCTACGCAATTCACGACGATTGGTAGGGATAGGAAAACTACATATGGCTTCGACTTTAGCACCGATTGGAGATACACAACCGTTTCCAACTATTTTACCCAAATAAGTAACAGTCGCTTTTCCAAACTCAGACTTAGCTAGATTGATGGTCAAATTAGCCTCAGTTAGACGTAAAAATAAGTCTTTTATTTGGTTATGTTCAGACCAGGAGGAACTATACAAGACAACATCGTCAAGATATGCCTCGCATCCAGACATTCCATACAGTATACGATTTACCAAACGTTGGAAAGTAGCTGGGGCGTTGCGGACCCCAAAAGGCATAACCGTATACTGCAGGAAAGCATCAGGGGTAACAAATGCAGATAACTCCTTCGCTCGGGCAGTTAGAGGCACCTGCCAATACCCCTTCAGGAGATCAAACTTACTTACATATTGGGCAGAGCCAACATGATCCACACAGTCGTCAACACGAGGTAATGGGAAACAGTCAGGTTTGGTTAAGGAATTAAGTTTCCGATAATCGGTGCAAAACCGATATGAGCCATCTGGTTTGTTCACTAGCACGCAAGGAGAGCTCCACGAACTAAAACTGGGTTCGGCCAATTTGTGAGTGAGTAAATAGTTCACTTCTCTTTGTAACAATTCTCGTTTTACTGGATTAACCCTATAAGCATTTTGCTTAACAGGAGAAGAAGTTCCAACATCAATGTCATGTTCAATGACGGAAGTACAACCAGGAACATCAAGGAAAAGTGAAGGAAAGGACATTACCAAATCAATGATGTCATTTCTCTCTTTCTCAGCCAAATAAGACAGATGACAAGACAAATTAACAAGAATTTGAGAGTTGTTAAGTCGTCCGTCTACTTTTTCTTGAGAAAGATTCCCGTCCTCATCTATATCCTTGGAAAACTCACCACTCCTACTACAAGAGAGAGAAGGAACCACAGACTGACCTAAATTAGATGGATCACATAATGTTACAATGCCGACAGAAGCAGAACTTACCGGAGCAACATAGGACTTTAACAAATTAATGTGACAGACCTGCACTTTTCTTCTACGATCAGGAGTATTCAACAGATAGTTATTATCCGAAAGGCGCTTAGCTACACTGTAAGGTCCAATAAACTTGGCTTGAAATGGATTTGTAGGAAGAGATAATAGAGCCAATACCTGATCACCTACCTGAAAACTCCTAAACTTAGCCTTCCTATCAAAAAGTCGTTGCATTTTTGTTTGAGACTTACCCAATTTCTTTTGAGCTATCGCCCGTGCCTCAAAGTCTACAACGAAATCCACTAACATAGTCTGCAATACTGTCTGGGGGCTTAGTAGTACGCCATTCATCAGCTAAGACTGCCGTAGGTCCTCGTACTGGATGACCAAACACCAATTCATTTGGACTAAAACCCAAACTTTCTTGAATTACTTCACGTATAGCCAATAACATCCATGGCAGCCCCTCTTCCAAGTCTGCATCGAGTTCCACACAGTATGACCTCAAGAGAGACTTTAAAGTTTGATGAAACCTTTCAAGAATCCCCTGACTTTGTGGATGGTAGGCACTGGAAACATTGTGTGTAACTCGAAGTTGACACAAAGCTTTTGAGAACTGCGTCGACATGAAATTTGAACCTTGATCTGATTGAATAATCTTGGGAATACCAAAGATAGACATAAAATTAGTGAGGGCTTTCAAAATAGATTTAGTGGTGATAGATCTCAATGGGTAAGCTGCAGGATAACAGGTAGTCTGGCACATGATGGTAAAAAGATAATGGTGACCAGCCCTAGACCGTGGCAGAGGACCGACACAGTCAATAACTAGATGTTCAAAAGGGTTGGAAACCACAGGAATGGGCTGTAGCGGAGCAACTGGCACTTTTTGATTGGGTTTACCGGTAATCTGACATGTGTGACAAGATCGTATATATTTGGCCACATCTCGTTTTACTTTAGGCCAATAAAACTGCTGCATAATACGACTATAAGTTTTCCGGACTCCAGTATGACCAGCGAGTCTTTCATGAGCCAATTTCAAAACAGGTTCTCTAAATGGCAGAGGAACTACAATCTGAATTTTTGGTTCCACCATATCCTTATGCATGGTCCCCTTCCTACAAAGAAGGCCGTCTTCAAAGAAATACAATGAAGGAAGATCAGACCACTTATTTGACCTTGCTGCAAAGAATAAAAACTTAAGTGTATCATCAGTCTGTTGTGCTCTAATTAGCTCCTCTCGAGAGATCTGTAAAAGAGAAGTCAAAGAACAATCAACATTAGAAAGTTCAGTACCAATGCTTTCAGAAGTGGATAGGACCTCAGATGTATCAGATTCGTTTTGCAGTTCTGTAAACTCTTCCTGATCAGAAGATGGCAAAAAGCAAACTTTCAAGTCACTTTGTTCAGAACATTTAGAGACATCAGATTCACCTGTATTAACAGTAGAAAAGAAGGTGTCATTCAGTAAAACCTCATCATCCTGGTTTTCAGATGGACGGTTAGCCATCGATCGAGTGACTGCACAAGCTGGGAACAAATCAGAAAATTCTTTATGGATTTCAACATCAGTTTTTCTGGGTACAGATACTACTATGGGTGAAGCTGCCACATTACCCTCACCCCAAACATTCCCCCCAGCTAGATCATTTCCCAGAATAAATGTAATCCCAGGAACTGGAAGTGCAGCACGGACACCAACTACAACATCACCAGATACTATGGCAGAGGAAAGATGGATTCGATGCAAAGGCACTTTAACAAACCCCATCTCAAAACCCCGTACCAACACATGAGTTCCAGTAGATGTTTCAGAAGTCAAAGGCAAAATTCCTTCCAGAAGAAATGACTGTGCAGTTCCTGTATCTCTAAGAATGCACACTGACACAGTCTCCTTTGAACCAGATAAAGAAACAGTTCCTTCAGTGATGAAAGGTGTATAATCAACAGAGCCAGTAACACTCTGCTCAGCAGGTTTACCACAGTGAGACAAAGGGCTCTCTCTTTCCTCAAAAGTATCATTTATGAATGGGGATGTAGCAACCAAAGCAACAGGTTTTGAGAGTCTTTTTTCTTAAGAACAAGACAATCAGAGATCTTATGGCCAGGTTTTTTACAATAAAAGCAAATCATGTCTTTTGAAAATACAGGCTTTGACTTCTCAACTACTGTCGCTTTAATATTTGGCCCCATTGAAACAGACTTTGTCTTGGCTTGAGTACAAAACTTAGACTTACCCGTTTCGTTCTTAAAACTGACTGAGCCAAACGACCCACGATGGGTTAACAAACTCATCAGCCATAATAGCAGCTTCTGAAAGTTTACTCACCTTATGCTCGGTAAGATATGTAGCTACAGCATGAGGAACACAGTGTTTAAACTCCTCCAAGAGCACCAATTCTCTTAACTGCTCTTTAGTGGTGATTTTCATTGAAGTACACCATCGGTCAAATAATGTCTCTTTCTCTCTTGCAAATTCAACAAAAGTGCATTCATCATTTTTGTTAAAATTCCTAAATTTGTCGATATGCCTCAGGCACAAGTTCATATGCATGTAACACGGCAGTTTTCACTATATCATACTCACCACTCTGTTCCAGACTGAGAGCTGAATAAACTTCCCGAGCTTTACCTGTGAAAACACACTGTAACATTAAAGTCCAAAACTTCCTTGGCCATTTCAAAGACAAAGCAACTCGTTCAAAGTGATAGAAATATTTCTCCATTTCCTTTTCAGAAAACGGAGGAACTAATCTCACATTCTTGTGAACGTCAAACACAGGATCATAATCAGCCGACGAATACGATTCAACAAAAGGCATATCAATTTGCGGGGCTTCCGCTTTTTTGCTGCTAACTCCAACTCCAACTTCTTTATCTGAAACGCTCTATCTTTCCGTTCTCTCTCCAACTCAAGTTCGAGTTTACGTACGGATTGCTCTAATTTCCTTGCTGCAAACTCTCTTTCTACCTCCCTCTCTCTCATAGCGCGATCCTCACGCTCAGCACGGACTTTCGCCGCATCTAAATACAGCTGCTTCTCTTGCAGTGACATATTTCGAAATTTCAATTCACTTTCAACCTCAACGTCACAAGGAGAAAACACAGAAGAATCACTGGGAGCAATAGACTCAGTTCTTACCTCGAAAACTCCTCTATCAACGAGTGATCGTTTTAATGTCGTCACAAGCGTTTCCTTCAGTTTCTTATCTTGAGTAGTAAGATCGATACTAAAGCGTTCGGCAATTTGTAATAATTGCTCCTTTGTACACCTCTCAAGTAAAGATTCTGAGGGACACGCAAAGAAATCTTCGAGCACCGAAGACATCTTCGTTCTCACACACCTATGCGACAATACAAACAAACGGTTCACGCACGTGGAACACTCGTGATTACTAGAACTACAACTCCCATAAGCCACTGCTTCATTTACGTCATTCCGTTACGTAACGCACTCATTCACAAAAACTTCAAAGACTTACCACAAGTCGAAAACACGTTGCAGGTTCGCGGGAAAGAAGAGAGCGCACTAAAAAACAAATTATTATTATTTCACAGATTTTGCTGTATAGGTTCACCTCCATGAACTGAGAAACTCCAGCTCCTACCTGAAAATAATCACTAACTAATCACTATCTAATCTTCGAGGATGTACCGGGCTCGGGGCGGCATTAAACGCTAAACTCAGTGACGATCAGTCAAACTGAAAGTCCGAAAGCGTACCCCCAACAGAGATTTATATCTCCACCCAGGATAATCCTCAAAAATAAAAAAGGCAAAATAATAAACAAAAACAACAACCAGTGTTCCGTCGGAAGGATTGTATACACAACCCAGCTGGATACACTTCTTCCTAACCAGAGTTCTCATTCAAAAAGGTGACCATTCACAAAAATAGTTATACTCACCAACATTTCCCACTCCAAAGGATCACGGACGAGCCACCCAATTTATGTCACGGCCAGCTCGTTCTTGACCGTAACATAAAGAGGATCACACACACAAATGAGTTCTTTGAATTGCCATGTCGTTTATTACAAAATTATCTGTTCCAAACAAAATAGCACAATGTCTAGGGAAATAAATAAACCAAAAGAAAATAAGAATCCAGTGGGTAGGAAAGGTTGGGAAGAACAAAAATGAAAACAGGTTGGAGCAAACGACTTCTCTGGAGAAACCCGTTCTACCAGAGGAAGTACTGTTGACTTTGAGTAGATCAGCCGGCTATTTATACTCTCCACCCATGAATTATCCAATTGGACTTTACACCACAAACGCCACACTGCCACCACCAGGTGACGAAGGAAAAGACAGGGTCGTAACAAATGTAATATCAAATAACAGTCAAATAACAGAATGTGATCAATATATTAGTCAACACTTCAAAATAAGTGTACTTCTTTAAAGCATGAAAGAATATTATCAAAACATGGTGATTTAATATGTACACTGTAAAAATTGCTGGGTTGAAAATGGACAAACCCAGCGCATGGGTTAAATGTTTGCCCAACCTGCTGGGTGGTTTTATTTAACTCAACTATTGTTTAACAATTACTGTATTTCTTGCTAAAAATGAACCCAAAATATGTTGGAAATTAACATTTATTAATAATTTTTTTGAAAATTTTGAAAATCTTCGTTTGCACATTTCTATGTAAACTGAGACAAACGGGTGTTTAGGCAGCCAACGTCACAGTATGCACCAGAGCTCGCACCTACGTCAAAAGTGCGACTTATGTTTACATGTGATCATGGAAGCATTCAGAGTAGCAGTTGCATTTATGTTGGTGCAAACTCTTCTCGTGTGTTATTTGTTGCTATTTATGTTGTTATTCGTTGCTATTTATGCATTTATGTTGGTGCAAACCCTTCTCATGTATTATTCTTGCTATTTTCGGGATTCTGATTGGCTTATGTTGGCTAGAGCTTCTCGTTACACCGCCACCTACAGGTTTGGCATGCTCTTGACGGCATATATACATGGGTACGTGTAAATGAACACTTTTCTGAAAACTGACATGTGTGCACGATGTTATTTTTGAAACTAGAGAGGTTGAAATGTCCATTTATGAAAATAGCCGCCCACTTGTAAACGTAGCCTGAGACTGTGAAAGGTTGTTTTTAACCCAGAATTTTTTACTGTACTTAAGTAAAACTTTTAATTTGACATTAATACAAAGTGCACTTTTTAAAAGTATACCTAAGTGTGTTAAGAAACAGTTGTGCACATAAGTGGCGTCCTTAATATTATATTATGGGCAAGGTCCGTTTTTTTAAAGATATTCTTTTAATATTTGAAGTGCACTATACAATACACTATACACTACACAATACAATTAAGCTCTCTTTTTCTCAAGGGATGCCTCGGTCAAAGGAGATTTCTGGAAATGTCCACAAAATTTTGGAGTCTACAATAGTGTGAAAATGTGAGAAATCTAAAAGTGGTCATCTGACCAAAATCTAGAAGTTTAATATTCACAAAAAACACCAGGGTAACATCTAAGCATAGGCTCTATGACTCTCTTGCATTGGCTAAGGTTAGTGTTTATGAGTCCACTATCAGACAAACATTGGATGTGAATGAAGTGCATAGCAGGATATCAAGGAGGAAGCCAATGCTCTCCAAAAACAACATGGCTGGCATCTAAAGTTTGCCAAAGACTATGTTGACGAACCAGAAATCTGTTGGAAGAATGTTTTGTACACAAATGAGTCCAAAATAACACTTTCCTAGTTTAAACAAGACATTTACATTTAGTGAAAACCAAACTCTACTTTTAAGGATACTAGAAACAGCAACATAAAAGTGTCATTAAAAAAAGACAAATATTGTTATTATAACTTTATAATCTGAAATGCTTGTACAATACAATGATAATCAGCTTTCCAAGATTCTCACCAGACAATGCTATTGTATATTGAAATATAACTAATCACATGTCCTGGGAATGCCATGTAAATATGATGACCTAATGTTCAAATAAAGCTACAAATAATAACAATAAATCTAGTTACAAAGCTATGAATAATAGCAAATCTAGTTTTTAACTGCTTTTTCTAAATTGACCACTAGGAGTGATAAACCAAACAAATATGCTCACTCTCAGTTTGGCTTTATAATTGCTCCATTTAAAGGGGCTCTATGTAGGAATGACACCCAGTGTTCAAAATAGGTGCTGCAGTCCAAATTCAAAATATTGTTTGCCCCGCCCCCTCGTTCAAAGATGTGGGTTGCCAGCAACAAGAGGGAGCGCAATTCACAATGAAAGCTGAGGAGACTTACACACTGTAAGCTGATGAGTTGATTTATCTGTTTTAATATGCTGTTGTTCATAGAGATATTTAGATGGATTCAGAGGCTTTTTAGGTCAGGTAGAATCTACGATTCTCTGACACAGTTTGTTTGTTGGTTTCCATGGTTGCAATACGCAATGTTTTCCGCCAACTGGCAACCTACTATTGGATAAACTGGCAGCACATGGTTTCGCACAGACCAAAACAAAGACAGACATTCCGACACGGAACGCACATTTTCAAAGTAGAATATCTGGCTGTAGCATTGTTTTTTTTTTTTTTTTTGAGAAACAAGTAGGTGAACTTAGCATGTTTCTTAAATATCTGCAAACATATCAGGGAATTTTTATGCTTTATTAAAGTAAAAATCTTACATAGAGCCCCTTTAAATGTATTACATTCACAATTATAAAAATAGCACAGTTTCACAATAAATATATTGTCTGTCCTGATCTCCTCAGGTACAGGCTGTTTATTGCGGTTGCGTAACGGTTCTCAGGATGAAATACCTTCTGTCCATCATCACCTTTTTATTTCCTTCTAAATCGGGCAGCAATTCGGCAATCATCTTTGACAGCCCTCTCATATGTCTCTTGCTTTATCTCATTCTCTCAGTCAGGGTCAAATGTTTCCAGTGCTCTCCTGTCTGAGTGTGTGGGCACGTCTGAGTGCTTCAGCTGGATTTTGGTGCTCCAGAATCCATCAGTACAATTGGCCTGTCCTATAGTTGCAGACAGCTTTGATATATTAACTGTAAAACCCTATACAGATGAGTGAGAGGAGTAATTATGTCTTCCAGCTTTAATGATATTATCAATATTTTTAATTTTCACTATACATAACTGCTTCACTTGCGTCATTCTGTCAATATTCATTTAGAATCACATCACAGAGCAAAATGTTTTGTGAGACCGTCTGTCCTCCTTTCTCTCACTGGACCCTCTCGCTCAGTCCCAGCGGCTGCTAGACACCATAACTCAGGGTCAAGTGCTCAGTTAGACGCTAAATAGATTGACAACTATGATATTGCTCTCTTCTCTTTGTCGGAGCCTGTTCGGGATCTCAGAGGGGCATTTGAGCTCTGATGGATGGGACCAGTTGCCTGTGGTATAAAGGTGTGTGTGAGTGCAAAAATCATTATTTTTGTCAATAACTGTTTCAGTCTCAACACTAGGTTGCACTTAGAGATCACTACAAACTGCATAATGAATGTTTATGACAATCCTGACCAGTGATTGGAGTAAATGGTATATACATGTAGTGGGGTCCAAAAGCCTTTGCAAAGACATCTCCTAAAGCAATATTCTGAAATACTTCTACAATAAAAGCACATACATAAAAAAACATTCACATTACGAATGTTGATAACAATTCTGAACTGTGATTGATTTATATGCAGTTGAGTCCAAAAACCTGAGACAATGCTGAAAATCTGGAATTTATTTCATTTAAACCCATTTATTTAATAGCAAAAGGGGAGAAAATCAAACATTAAGAAAGGGGGGGTTAATATTTAATCTGCAATTAAATTGTATGTATATATTTAATTAATATTTATTAATTACTTCTATTGAAAGCATTGAAATAAGTGTACTGCTGAATCTACTGACAAACATGTATGGTAAACTAAAATACACTGAAATGTCATTTCTAATGAAACTTGTATTGAAAAATGGTATATGTATTTCGATACATGTGTAATTTGTATATTTTTAATAATATTTAAACATTCATCATTAAATTATAATCTTTATGCGTACTTTAGTATAGCGAACACACTGAAATAAGTGCACTTCTTAAAGCATGACAAAAGATTAATAAAACATAATGATTTAAAATGTACTTTAAAGTAAAACTGCTAATTTGACATCACAAAATGCATTATTTTAAAGTGTACTTAAAGGGTTAGGTCACCCAAAAATGAAATTTCTGTCATTAAAGCTGCAGTCTGTAACTTTTGGCGCTCTAGTGGTTAATAAACAAAACTGCATGCGTCTTGTGGAAGAATATTGTAGCCGGAGCTACTCCTCTGTGTTTGTCTATGGCGAGTCGCGCAGGTACTGGGCTACTCTGCAGTGGTGCCGACCCGAGCGGTCTAAAATAGTCCGAATATAAGCACTTATTATACATGTACTGTAATAATTCAGGATAAGACAAAAACAGAGTTTGGAAAATGTATTCATGATGTACTCACTCAGTATATAAATTTTGTAAATTTTGAACACAAAAAAGTTAAGGACAGCAGCTTTAATTACTCACCCTCATGTTGTTCCACACCCGTAAGACCTTTGTTCATCTTCAAAACACAAATTAAGATATTTTGATGAAATTGGAGAGGCTTTGTATCTCCCATAGAAAGCGAAAAAATTACCACATTCATGGTCCAGAAAAGTAGTAAGGACGTTGTTAAAATAGTCAACGTGACTACAGTGGTTTAACCTTAATATTATGAAGTGACAAGAATATTTTTTGTGTGCAAAAACAAAACAAAAATAACGACTTTATTCAAAGATTTATTTTCTAACCTGTCAGTCTGCTATAAGTACCCTTTTATTTCATTACTATTATATTATGTGCAAATAGAGGGTTTTTTAAATTATTTTTAAGATGTGAAGTACACCACAAGTGTACATTCAATACAATTAAGTGCACTTCTGTTTCACAAAGGCCACTGAATCTGTGGAATAATCAGGTGTGCTCAGAAAACATGCCATTTATCATTGTCTTTTGTGTGAGAAAAGCTATTCACAGGACTCATCAAGTGTTTTCTCTTTTCAGACTGTCTCTGAGTCGCTCAACTAATTCTCTAATTGAGGCACTTTAGTGCATCACAAACTCATTATAGATAACAGCGTGTTTCCTCAGAGGCCACCGATAATGTGTCTAGTGTGATAATGTAATTGTTTGCTGTTGTATAATGAATGAATTGAGAGTTAGGTCAGGTTTTGAGTTCAGTTTGTACACTTATTGTGACATTAGCGTAGGGTAATGTTGCATGTGAGGTTATCTCAGATGGCACGCAAACGGACTGCCTACCAAGTTGTTTTTAAGTTATTAGGATGCTACAATAAGCACTTATGAAAAAGGACCAGTGGCTGGATTTGCCAAGGGTTTGTAAGGTTCATTGCATCAAATTTTTCTCAGACATTTTGACCCCAAGTACTAATATACTAACGGGAAGTACACTTTACAATACTTTTAATAAAGTTCTTATTACATACAAATAACATACTTTAAAATAATATTCTTAAGTGTGAACTGAATGTAATGTTTTTGGACACTTAATTGCATGTTAACTGCAATTAAATGAGAATGTATTACAGTTTAAATTTATATTCTATTCAATTAGCTAACTTTAGGGTGTTTTTTTGACCCACTTATACAGAACTTAAAGGTAAATTTTAGCAACATTTAGCGGTGTGGTTGCGAATTGCAATATAGAGAAACTACGGTGGCCAACACAGGATACAGATGTTGTCGTCTGAGACAGAAGAGAGTAGCCAGTCAAGCAAACGCCTTCTGTAGAGCAGTTTGTCCATTTAGCTACTGTAGAAACATGCCGGCACAAAATGGCGACTTAACATGTAAGGGGACCCGCGGTGTATGTAGATAGCAATGGCTCATTCTAAGGTAATAAAAATATGGTACACTATAGGGACTTTCACACCGAATAGTTATGAGAACTAGCCATTAAGATAACTAATTTCTCCCCCCAGGCCATGTTCCTGGTTGCATTCACACTGGGAATAGGAACCCAGAAGCCGCCGACAGCGGCGCCTTTAAGCGCTGCATTTATAAACGCTAAAAAATGGTGGATGGAGGAAGTCGTGATTGGAGCTGTGTTTGTTGGGTGTCGTGGGTTTCATGATAACGGAGATGGAATGTAAACCAATAATTAACGTGACTGAAATTTGATGCGGGGTACAGGTCTCAAAATAGTTGGGACAGGGGCATGTTTACTATGGTGTAGCATCTCCTCTTCTTTTCAAAACAGCGTCTGGGAATCGAGGTAATGAGTTTCTGGAGTTTTGGTGTTTGGTCCCATTCTTGCTTGATATAGGTTGCCAGCTGCTGAAGAGTTTGTGATCGTGTTTGACGTATTTTTCATAGGTGAAAGATCTGGACTGCACACAGGCATGGGAGGTCTCCCTCGTCTTTAGCCCTGAGGACACGGTGTCTGTGATTTCCAACAAAAATGTCAAATTTGGACTCGTCTGACCATAGATCACTTTTCCACTTTGAAACAGTCTTAAATGAGCCTTGGTCCACAGGACATGACGGCGCTTCTAAACCATGTTCACATATGGCTTCCTTTTTGCATGATAGAGCTTTAGTTGGCATCTGCAGATGGCACGGCGGATTGTGTTTACCGACAGTGGTTTCTGGAAGTATTCCTGGGCCCATTTAGTAATGTCATTGACACAATCATGCTGATGAGTGATGCAGTGTCATCTAGGGGGCCCAACGACCACGGGCATCCAATAAAGGTCTTCGGCCTTGTCCCTTACACACAGAGATTTCTCCAGTTTCTCTGAATCTTTTGATGATGTTATGCACTGTAGATGATGAGATTTGTAAAGCCTTTGTAATTTGACGTTGAGAAACATTGTTTTTAAAGTATTCCACAATCTTTTTATGCACTCTTTCACAGCTCTGCCCATCTTTACTTCTGAGAGACTCTGCCTCTCTAAGACATCCTTTTTATAGCTAATCATGTTACAGACCTGATATCAATTAACTTAATTAGTTGTTAGATGTTCTCCCAGCAAAATCTTTTTAAAATGTCTTGCTTTTTCAGCCATATGCTGCCCCCATGCCAACTTTTTTGAGACCTGTAGCAGGCATCAAATTTGAAATGAGCTCATTTAGTGGATAAAAGTATCAAATTTCTCCATTTAAACATTTGTTATCTATGTTCTACAGTAAATAAAATATGGGCTCATGTGATTTGAAAATCTTTTAGTTTTCATTTTATCATCCCAACATTTCCGGAATTTGGGTTGTATTAACTTTAAAGTAATTTTTAAATTCTTATGTTTTTCAATATTATATTTAAAGTAAAACTTTAATTTGACATTATTTCAAAGTGCACTTTTATCCAAAAGTACAGTTTTTTAAAAAATATACTTTTAAGATTTGAATTACACTACAAGTGCAAATTCAGTACAATTAAGTCATTAAAGGGTCATGAACCCCCCCTGTTTTACCCTGGTCATTCATACCTCAAAGCTCAAAAAACTTTGTTAAAATGGGCGTGTAAATCTCTGGAAAAGTGGGAGTGTAGAGGGGGAGAAGAGGGGAGAGAACAACCAATGAAGCACAGACATGCAACACACTCATTATATAGAATAATAAATATGAATATATGAGCACGGAGAAAATGACAACAAACTCCAAAGCACAAGGGAGAAATGCAACAGAATATTTAATAGGGCTAATAATAGGCTACTTTGATTACGTTTACAAGCACTGCAGTCTCAAAATCAGTCTTTTGTCTATTAGAATAATCGTGTCGTCGCGTTCAGATTTGCTACACCACTGTATCAGTGTCCAGTTTGCACATATAATTCATTTGAAGAAGACTTGGTGAAATATGTGTGCATACACCATGCTGGTTAATGTTTGGTGCAGGAGAATTTAAACACGGATACTTTATTCTGTATATGAGCTATAAGCCACATGGCTAGTGTTGAACACAATGCGAAGCTCTGCACTGAAACCGATCATATGCAACATAACAATAGTATTTTTCATGTGTTCGTATTCAAACTCCAGTTCTGACCGCATCGTGGGCAAAAAACAACACAAGACTCAGGTGCTGTTGTGCTGAGGGAAACATACAGCGTGTTTGAACGCAGCTAGAGCAGGCAGAGGTGACTGAGCAGCACTTTTTTGACATTTGAATTCTCCGCTGTAATGCGATCTCATGCAAACATATTTTCCATATGTTCTAGTAGATTACAGCAAAACAATCCACATGCAACCAAACTTCTGCTCTGGTCACGTCGCAGAAAAACGCATTTTTGTGTTGTAGCACTGAGGAAACAAGCACCAACAATATGTCTCTGAATGACAAGAGACCGAGGCAAGAGAAGTGATACTCCTCATGCATAATATTGCAATTATAATCTTACACATACTACAGCGCAGTGATTGGATTGAATGAGCTTTAAGTCATGAATAAATGTAGAAACCGTTGACGTCAGCATGTTCGACCAGCCCTACTCGGAGCCAACCAGCACTCCGGATCTTGCCGGTAGTACACGATGACTTCAGATTTTGTGACGTTGCTCCAACTTTGCTTTTCAAACAGGAAGATAGAAATTGCTCTGAAAAATGCAAAAATAACTAATTTTAACTTTTAAATAAAATTATTGAGTACCTTTAGTGTTTTCAATAATGTGCAGCCTATACATATCTGTTCACAGCTCAAAAAATATGTTCTGGGGTTTCATGACCCTTTAAGTAAGATGCTTTTTAAACTTACTAAAGTGTTGTTAGGTGATTATTAATAGTGGCCTTATGGCAGTACAGTGGTTATACATTAGCCATTTTCACCAAAGACACAATCCCACAGCACAGAGATGCAGTGCTTTAAAAAAAAAACAGCCCTGTACAATATGCCTCTCAGAAACTGTAGGTTCATAAGAGACAAGTGTTTGTGTGTGTGTCCACGCATGAGTGTTTAGTGTTGGTGACTGTATATGCATGTGTTCACATGGATATTCATATTTCTGTTTCAGTGTGTATGTGAGGGGGTTCTGGAGCAGAATTCATTGCTGGCAGTGATTGATTGTCTCTTTGAAGATAAAGAGCTCCCTGGATTCCTCCTGCTGTTCTTCAGTGTGGCCCTTTGATTGTGGAAGACACCTCTCTCTCTCTCTTTCTCTTTAATCTCTGCCGTCTTTATTGATGTCATGCGGAGGGCTGCGCTCCAGTACACAAACACTTCTTAGTCACAACTCGGAATGGTTGAGAAATGCAACGACAAGCCCTGGGCACAGGATTATCATTGTGGATGTTGAGTTTTCCCTTAAACTCTAATCACATCTGATGTCAATATTATCACTAGTCAAGGCATTTCAGATATAGGCTCGTATTACTAGTATTATTACGTGTCTTTGGCGCTGATTAGCACATTATAAATAGTGTATCTGAAGTTCACTGCAGCAATTATGACTAAAGTTTCTTCTACTGTTACAATTTTAATGTGTAAAATATTAAACTGCTTTGTATGTTACCAACCAAAAAGCAAAGATAAAAATTGTGATGTTTAGGTCTTAGGATATAGCAAATATATTAGCATAGTATATTAGCATAATATATATAAAACAACAGAAGTCTCCTTCATGATAAGCTCTGAAGTTCTAAAGCGGCATTACATGATTCATAGGAAAGGCAATCCCAAAATGCAGAAAGAACTACCAAAAGCTGATTGAAAAATAAATCCAAGATGATGGATAAAGCGGGAGAATTATACTGTAAATGTATACGCTTATACTAATTCCAGTACTATTGATACAAAGTTTGCTTTATTTTAAGGTGTCATTGTTACAGTGTAATTATATAAATAAGTACTCAGTAATATTATTTAAAGGTCCTCTAAGTGGTGTCACACGTTTTTAGGCCAAAACATTTTTTGTCACATACAGCAAACATCAACTCACTATCAGCTAGCTGCCTGTCCTCTGAACACACTGTAAAAAACGCGGCCTCTGTAGTCGCCACAAGCTCCGAAAGCAGCAATAAAAACAAACTGGTGCAGCCTGGACCACGAATCATAATAAACATGCTCCAGCCAATAACCGACAAGAATGACTTTAAATGCGCGTTCATGACTGTTTCAGGAAGCACGGATGGGAGGGGAGGAGTCAAGTCAAAGTCAAGTCAAAGTTTATTTATAAAGCACTTTTTTAAAACAACAAGTGTTTATCAAAGTGCTGTACATACAAAAAGAAAACATATTCAATAATACAAACAGTCAGCACCATAAAGAAAAAACACTTAAGACACAATAAAACAGTAAAGAAAGCAGCTCTCACATGGCATTGAAAGCCAGACTATAAAAATAAGTTTTAAGGCCAGATTTGAAGACCTCAAGTGTTTGAGCCTTTCTGATATAGAGAGGCAAGCTGTTCCAGAGCTTCGGGGCCGCCCCTGCAAAGGCTCTGTCCCCCCTGCTCTTCAGTTTTGCCCTAGGAACAGCTAAAAGCAAATGGTCAGCAGACCTTAGTGCTCGTGACGGAGAATACAGATTAATCAAATCTGATAAATAACTTGGCACCGAACCATTAAGAGATTTAAAAACGAGCACCAAAATTTTAAAATTAATCCTATAATGGACAGGTAGCCAGTGAAGAGACGCAAGAACGGGAGTGATATGTTCCCGCTTTCGTGTGCCCGTCAATAGGCGAGCTGCCGCATTCTGGACCACTTGCAGTCTGGAGAGAGAGGCCTGACTAATGCCTAAATAAAGGCTGTTACAATAATCAAGGCGGCTTGAAATGAAAATATGCACAACTCTTTGAAAGTCTTTAGATGACAGGAAACGTTTCACCTTGGTGAGTTGTCTCAATTGGAAAAAACATGATTTAACTACTAAATTAATCTGTTTATCCAATTTAAAATCACAATCCATAACAACACCTAAATTTTTTACATGGGGCTTCACATATGGATTCAGCTCTCCGAGGTTTAGGTCTACTGTCTCACAGGTTCCCCCTGGCGTAAACAACACCACTTCGGTTTTCTTTTCATTAAAATTAAGGAAATTTAGTGCCATCCAGGTCTTAATTTCTTCAAAACACTGCAAAAGAGGTGCTAAAGAACAGGTATCTTTACGTTTCAAGGGCAGATAAATTTGCAGATCATGTGCATAGCAATGAAAAGAAATACCAAATTTCCTAAAAATATAACCCAATGGGAGTATGTACAGGGAGAACAGAATAGGCCCCAAAATGGAGCCCTGGGGGACCCCACATGTGAGTGCAGCAGTTGAGGAGGTATAGTCTCCAAGATGAACCGAAAAAGATCTTTCAGCCAAATAGGATTTAAACCATTCCAATGCAGTACCCTTAATACCAACACATTGTTCTAGCCTCGAAATCAGGATATTATGGTCAACTGTATCAAATGCAGCTGAAAGGTCCATTAAAATTAAGATAGCGCAGTCACCAGAGTCAGTGATAAGTAGTAAGTCATATAAAAAAAGGAGGAGGCGGAGGGAGGGTCTAGCTAGCCTCTGTTTTGTTTGACAACACTTCGAACGTCAACAGGAAGTTACTCCGCTCAGGATCACTTAGAGAACCTTTAAGTATATGTAGGTTTAAGGTTAGATGTTGTAATTATGCCTGATTTACTCTTATTATTGTAGTAGTACATGTAACATGTATAAATATAAAAACAAAGTGTTGCTATGGCGAATTCTAATCACAAAGATTCCACTTGGCCTAGTATTTGTGTGTGCTATGTATGTTTTGTGTAATTCCAGAAACGGCAGCTTTGATATGTTTATTATTAGCTTAGCATGACGCTAACATGATGTGTGCATAAAAGTTTTGTGTGTTAGTGTGTACTATATATCTATAGTTTGAGGACAAACTATACAAACTGGGTTTTGTCCCAGAAACAGAGCTTACGAAATCTGACCAAACCTCCCTTTGGGGGCATTTTGGGACATACTAAATTATTAAATATTTTCTAAATAAAGAAATACTGTTGTTTAACAGTTTAAAAGTTCAGTTTTCTTTTAGGGTTTGGGATAGTCCCTGAAAGTGACAAAAACGCTCACTGGAGATGTCCTTAATTGCTAAACTGATTCATAAGTAAAGAAAATACTATCGTTTGAAAGACTAAAGTGTTAGTGTTTTAGGGGTTGATTTGGTCTATAGTAATTATAATCAGCTTTAAACAATAGAAGTCACTGGGATGTCCTCAGGTCAGGAATACAATGAAACAAAGCGGTGGTAGTGAGTGTTGGCATGCATGTGTTTGTATGTGCGTGTACGCGAGTGAGTGAATGAGTAAGCACATGTGTGTTGGTGATAGAGGAACAGCTGCCAGGCTTTTACAATAGTTCTGTGGAATATGGCTAATTTGGTATTCATGAGACTGGGCCCTGGACTTGAGATGCTGTCCCCCAGGCTGTCATGCCTGTTTCTGTCAGAAAAATATCCCTCCACAGTACACAGTCTAGCTACTGAAACTCTCTCTCTCTCTCTCTCTCTCTCTCTCTCTCTCACACACACACACACACACGCACACACACACACATACATCTAGTGTAACTGAATTGTTTACAGAGAAAATGATTCACTTGATCAATTGTACGCAGAGGTCTTTTATACGCAGAGGTCTTTTAAGTAGCTATACTTTAACTGAAATATCATTAACTTTACATTTTATTAGTTTAAAAATGTTTGCTGTAGTTTTGCTTAGCATAAATTCTTAAGTGAAAAGTTCACGCAAGTTCACTGTAGTCTGAATCAAATTTGATTTCCAGTATAAACGTCTTCTGTTTAACATTTAAAGGGATAGTTCACCCAAAAATGAACGTCCAGTTGTCATGTCAGTCCAAATCCATTTGATTTTCCTTCTTGCATTGAACACCAAGTTGGAAATTTTGAAGAATGTACTGGTTGTTTGTTTTCCAAGCAATGAATCAGTACTAGAGCTTTCAACCTTCAAATAGGATGCAAAAGCACCATAAAAGCAGCCCAGACACTATACTGATATATCATCCATATTCATAGCTTCCTAACTTCTGTTTGACCTGTTCAAAGTCCAAAAACAGTCAAAACTCATTCAAACTGCTCGGAAGACTCCTGAAAATAACCATGTGTGACTCTGAGGTTGACAGAAACTATAAGTGAGTGGGACATATCTGTTTTGCACCATCTATGTCGATGCAACCCACATCTTTAGAGATATGCAATAATTCATTCCTTAGCCACACATAAACTCTCCAGCTTACTGTCAGACCGCTGATGCTGCCTGGTGTGATATTTACATTAATAATTACACAGCAGAACAAGGTTTTTCATAATCCATATTTTAGTCTTGTTTCACAGTAAAGAAACATCCTTACAATGAGATATGTTATTTAAGAAGCAAAATTGCATAAGTCCCCACACTGACCGTAGTAAATATTTAGACATTTAAAGAGATAGTCAACCCAAAAATTAATCTTCGGATGAAGATTTTTAGAAAAATAATCCACCTCTGTGAGTCCATATTGCAGGTGTACGGGACAACTGTCATACGCTGACATCAGCATGTTAAGAAGGGTAATGTACTGTAAGTGTGTTTCACAACATGCTTGCATTCATTACAAGTGAATGCACACATGATGGTTGGCCATACATAATAGTTTATAGTTAAAGTACCTATCATTTAGCTTCAGAAGACATTAGGGCTTATCATTGGGTATTCATAAACTACTGTTTCACACTGCACATTCCTAAACCCCAGTTAAAGTCGTTTTATGCATATTTGCGGTGTCAGTGTCACGGACTGGACAAAAGCAGCACGTGACGTATTTATATAAAGGCATAGTATTGTGCGTTCTCATATTACACATTGTTGACTGTAATATCAAGTTTTTTTCTGAGTGAACTTTTCGAACTATAAAGGTAAGAATCACAGTCTCTTCACTCCAATTGTTGCGTTTTCAATCGCCATTTGACATTTTTCCTATCATACGCAGAAACGACTTTTTATACATTGTGCGGTGTTTCCATGACAGCCCAAAGCGTGAGAATATAAGGCACGCTATAGATGGTTGTTAACCATCTAGTTGTAACATTCTAACACCGCATCGTTTCACATTGTACAAGTTTGGCACCGCAATGCGGGGTTAACACCACAAAAAAAAAAAAATAATAATAATAACGACTTTTCAACAATGTCTAGTGATGGCCGATTTCAAAACACTGCTTCATGAAATTTCGAAGCTTTTGTTTCGAATCAGTGATTCGGATCACGTATCAAACTGCCAAACTGCTGAAATCACGTGACTGGTTCTTCAAACCACTGATTCGAATGAAAAGATTTGTAAAGCGCCAAAGCAGTATTTTGAAATCGGCCATCACTTTATATTGTTGAAAAGTCAATGGCGCACAAAAAGTATTCTCGTTGCTTTATAATATTAAGATAGAACCACTGTAGTCACATTAATTGTTTTAAAAATGTCTTTAGTAGCTTTCTGGATCCTGAGAGGTTCAGTGTCATTCCTGTAGAGGTCTCACTGAGCCATCGGATTTCATCAAAAATATCTTAATTTGTATTCTGAAGATGAACAAAGGTCTTAGGGGTGTAGTCGTGTTAGAATGACAATAATCTGAAGTTAAGCGCAGTGTGAAAAGCCCTATTGATTCACATACAGGGGTCGTATCGTATGGATTGTTCATCTTTACTTTGTGTTTTTTGAAGCCTTAACTTTGAGGTATCTATTCACTTGCATTACACTGCATTCCATATTATTATGCAGTTGACATATCAGTAAGATTTAAGTACAATAAACATTCAGATTTTAGTTTTTCTAAGAAAATGTTTGTTTGTTTATTTATCCATGTCTTTTTAGATAACTGGTATCAATCTCAGACAAAATAATTTGCCAGATCTATGGAAACCCTTCTTAGAGGTTGTTCCACATTATTAAGCAAGTCACAGTTCTCATGCAATATGGGGAGGAAGAAAGATCTTTCTGAAGATGAAAAGCCTGAAATGGTGCAATGTTGTGCAAAAGGCATGAAAACAACTAATATTGTGTGAAACTGAATGGAGATTATCGAATTATCATAAGATTTGTGAGTGATTTAGAGCACAGCTGAACTTGTTCATATAAAGGCTTATTAATTAAAGTTCCTGGCTTATTAAAAAGGCCAGTGTTGAGCAGCAAACAGGTATTTGAAGCTGCTGGTGTCTCTGGAGTCTCAAGAAGCTCTCCATGCAGGCTGGCAGTTGTGCGTAAAAATGCATTTTAGACACCACTAACCAAACCTAACAAAGAGAAACATTTACAGTGGGTGTAGAAATACATTTTCGAACAGTTTTATTGCTGTGGTGTTTTTTTGCAGCATGGGATAGTGCATAGTGCATTGTACAATAGTGCGTTGTACTGTGCACTATCCTCCTTTTTATAGTTGAAAATGGCCAGTTATGAACTCCACATATCTTGCAAAAGTCATTTTAATACCCTCCATCTCACTTCCCAGTATTTCAGCCCAAATCATCACCCACCAGCTCCTTGCTGACGTCACAGTCTTGTTGGAACGTGGTGGCCATTCACCAACCATCCAGAAATCCATCCATTTAGGCCATCCATTGTAGTACGGCATTAGTCAGTGAATAAAACTATTTAAAAATGAGTCTTCATGTATTTCTAAACCCACTGTAAATGTTTCTCTTTGTGAGGTTTGGTTTGGAGTGGCTGAAATGCATTTTTACGCACAACTGCCAGCCTGCATGGAGAGCTCCTCGAGACTCCAGAGGCACCAGCAGCTTCAAATACCTGTTTGCTGCTCAACACTGGCTTTTTCTTATAGCTGCCCTTTTAATACAATTAATTTTTTTGACAGGAACTTTCCTCAATAAGCCTTTATCTGACCGAGTTCAGCTGTGCTCTAAATCACGCAAAAATCTTATGATAATTCTATAATCTCCATTCAGTTTCACACAATATTAGTTTTTTTCATGCCTTTTGCACAACATTGCACCATTTCATGCTTTTCATCTTCAGAAAGATCTTTCTTCCTCCCCATATTGCATGAGAACTGTGACTTGCTTAATAATGTGGAACAACCTCTAAGTAGGGTTTCCATAGATCTGGCAAATTATTTTGTCTGAGGTTGATACCAGTTATCTAAAAAGACATGGATAAATAAACGAACAAACATTTTGTTAGAAAAACTAAAATCTGAATGTTTATTGTACAGAAATCTTACTGATTTGTCTCTTGCATAATAATTTGGAACGCCGTGTATATGGACTCATTATATTATTTTTCTAAAAATCTTTGTTTGAGCTCTTCTGGAGAAAGAAAGTCATATACATGTGGGACAACATTAGGGACATTCAACATTAAGCAAATGATGAAAGAGTTTTTAGGTGGAGTATCCTTTAAAAAATTCTATATTGCCTGAAAGGATGTTTAGATATTTTCAGCTGGAAAACTAGCTTAAAATACTGATGAAGAAAGTATTTTTCTGTCACACAAGCCCTAGTCTGGAGCATTTAAGTGTACACTCACCCTCTCCTCCTCCTCCCTCAGGTCAGGCATGGTGCTGACACACAGTGTAACTGCCGTGATGGCCACAAACACCACCGAGAGGCAGGCAAAGATCTTCCCAGGAATCCCAGAGTGAGGGTTCTCAACCATGTCTCTGAGGCTGTGCATGCACCCAGCCAGACGACCCTCCTCTGGGCTTCCGACAGCTGGCGCCTCCTCACACGACTGGGGCGTGGTCAGCTCGACCTCCTCCTCCTCCTGCCGGAGTCTCTCCCGCTGCTCCTCTTGCCGAAGACGGAGTTTTCTCAAGCAGCACCACTCCAGGCTGGCCTCCTCCACACCCCAATACAACAGCTCCTCCTGAAAGGACAGCGCGCACATCTCCCGCAGAAGACGGAGCTTCCCGGCCGCCAGGAAAGTGACAATGGAGCGGAAGGCGCTGGGGCTTCGGTCGAAGAAGAACTCATTGCAGTGCGCGTCATAGTCATCACATAAGTCGAGGATTTCCTCAGCATTGCTGCAGCTACGTAACTTTCCCAGGCGTGTCAGTGGGAACTCCTCAAGAGTGGACCATGGTATGCGATAACGAATGCCGCCCACATTGATGATGGCTGTGCGGTCAACTAAAGCACCCTCGTCCACTCCAGCCCCTCGTTTCCGGTGAACCTCGTCCTCCTGTACGCCGGGCTTGCACTGCAGTTGCGCGCGTTTGTAGAACACACCCTTTTTGCTGCTGATTTCATGGGGGTTCTCCAAAGGGTTAAAGTGGAAGGAGGTAAACTGATGATCAGTGCTGCCTGCTAGGAAAGCCACCTCTTGGTACATCTCTGCCACGTGGCTGTGCAGGCCGTACACTCCACAAAATCACAGTCTACCAGGTCACGGTGGTCATCATGGTGGAGCTTTGTGAGATAAAAGAGGCAGATATTAATAAAGACTTATGCTATGCAGTAGTTTCTTTTCCAAGTTGCAAGCACAAGGGTCACAACACAACAAAATTAGTACAGAAAACAACAGATTAATTAGTCTTGATATATCCAAAAAACACTGGATATACTCTACAACACAAAGGGAAAACTCCCTTGTACACTGCACATAATTAAAGGGTTTTTATGTTTTTTTGTATTGTTGCAATGTTGGTAGTATATGTGAATGAACAATGTACACTTTTTCTTCATGTTATCTGCACCCAGATATCCCTATTTATTGTCAGCAAATGTCCAACAGATGACACAAAATGTGTCATTTTGACAGCTACAGTGCTTTTATTAAAGCTACAGATCGGATGTCAGCATTTTTGTATTCCCACCCATGGACAGTCAGAGTGACAGAAGGGCAGAAGTGTTTTTGGCAAAAGGAGATGCCACAGCTCTATTTATCTGTTTTCTCTAGTCAGCACAGATTTAAAATAAATAAATAAATAAATAAATAAATGTGTTTCTACTGCATAGACAGCCAAGTTAACTCTTTCAGTCTTTCAGTTATTTAATCTTTTTCCCTGAAAGTCTGACTTAGAATAGTTTACAAGAATGTGAACACAAAAAGCCTATCAAATGGACTCCATTTCTGTCACCTGATGGAGTTTGAGTTCCTTGCCACTGTCGCCACTGGCTTGCTTAGTTGGGGACACTTAATATTCAGTAATATTATTGTTTTGACTGCACTGACCCTATTGGATGAGAACAAAACTTGAACTGAATTGAGCTGGATGATGACTACACTGTTTTGTGCATAGTAGCTGATTCGACTTTGTTTCATAATTTACAAATTTTGCAACATCAACACTGTTATTGAACTGAACTGAATCAACATTGAACTGACTCGCAGTGAATAAAACACTATTGTCTTCTGTAGAGCAGCTTTATAGTGGAATTAGACTCATTTCAAAATTGATTAACTTTACACAGTCATTGAAGTGAACTGAATCAACACAGAACTGGCTTCAGCTGAATAATGACACTATTGTCTTTACAGCAGAACTGAATTCTGTTGGCATCATTGATCATCATTTTCCTCTTTATCACTGTATTATTTGATCAGATGTTCAAAGGGGACCTAATGCCCCTTTTACAAGATGTGATATAAGTCTCTAGTGTCCCCAGAATGTGTCTGTGAAGTTTCAAAATACCCCACAGATCATTTATTATATTATAGCTTGTCAAATTTGTCCCTATTTGGGTGTGAGCAAAAACATGCCATTTTTGTGTGTGTTCCTTTAAATGCAAATGAGCTGCTGCTCCCATGCCACTTTCCAGTCAAGGGCGGAGCTTCAACAGCTTGTGCTTCAGTTGCTCAACAAGAAAGCTAGAGAATCTCACGCAGCCAAAATGACGACTGTCAGTAACGGTGTTCAGCCTTACATTGTTCAAACCGGAGTCGGGCGCTGATGAAGAGACTCAGGAAGAAGTTACAATTAATAGAATACATCTAGATGTTTCTGAATGGTTAGTGGATAAATTTATGTAGTTGTTGTGGTGTTGATTCAACTCATCGACTAGCATGTGCCGTCATGTTAATCTTTGGTGCAAATCCAGCATTGAATTGACCCTTGTTTGTGAAGCAGTCTGGCGTAAAATGACGGCATGGCAACAACACTCTAATACAACAACTCCTTCTCTTCTCTAAAGCAGCCCATGGCCACGCCCCCTTTGTTGTGTGTTCTTGGGGGTTTATGTAAATTTTAGGGTTAGTGATGTCACTAACTGAGGAAGAAGCTTGTCGTAGTTCCTGCCAGCCGATTGTTGTAGTTCTTTAAAAGTGATTTCTGTAAAAAAAGTATCTCCCTTTGCTTTGAACTTTGAGCATCGTTCTTTAACTTTGCAGATGTTGTTTATGCTCTAACAGCAACATTATACACTAACTAAAGTTAAAAAGTGAAATCATAATCAACCACCCCTTTAATGTTCCCTTTAATGTTTAAAACATCCCTGCAGCACTCTATAGACCCTTTAAGCCACAAAAATAACAAAAGACATAACAGAAGGGAATTGTGCACAACTTCCATTGTGTTGTGTCTTAAAGGAATTGTTCTGGTTGTTATTTTTCCCCATGCAATTACAAATAATATGGACTGAACCTTTCAAGCTTCAAAAATGGACACAAAAGAACCGGGTGCTTGAGGTATATTCCATGTCTTCTGAAGCCATATAAAAGCTTTGTTTGAGGATCCCTAGTGTTCATGGGAGTTTGTGAGACAAGTAAGTTTGACAACATTTTGGTGATTTGGATCATTTAAATGAATCCGGTTCACAGAACCATTGTGAATGATTTTTTCATGGATCAGTTTAACAAACTTAATGATTTAGTTTCACCATTTAACAAGTATATATTTCTTTTTTTTTTTTAAACTGGACTTGCATATATATCATATTAATGAAATTAAAGGCCACTTAAGTGTACTTGAAAAAAGTACTTTTTAAGTTTTACTTTAATGTACATTTTATATTACTAGGTTTTAATAATCCTTTGTCATGCTTTAAAGACTATTGTGTGTTATTCAACATTATATTTAAAGTTAATAATTTGAAAATGTACTAAATTGCTTCATCATTTACAAATATTGTATGACATGACATACAGATTTCAATATAAAATACATTAAAGTATATTTTAGATTACTATAAATTCTTGTCAGTTCATTCAGCTTAACCATGTTTCATAGACATAGAAGTAATTACATATAATATTAAAATGACATACAGTGAGGAAAATAAGTATTTGAACACCCTGCTATTTTGCAAGTTCTCCCACTTAGAAATCATGGAGGGGTCTGAAATTGTCATCGTAGGTGCATGTCCACTGTGAGAGACATAATCTAAAAAAAAAAATCCAGAAATCACAATGTATGATTTTTTAACTATTTATTTGTATGATACAGCTGCAAATAAGTATTTGAACACCTGTCTATCAGCTAGAATTCTGACCCTCAAAGACCTGTTAGTCTGCCTTTAAAATGTCCACCTCCACTCCATTTATTATCCTAAATTAGATGCACCTGTTTGAGGTCTTTAGCTGCATAAAGACACCTGTCCACCCCATACAATCAGTAAGAATCCAACTACTAACATGGCCAAGACCAAAGAGCTGTCCAAAGACACTAGAGACAAAATTGTACACCTCCACAAGGCTGGAAAGGGCTACGGGGAAATTGCCAAGCAGCTTGGTGAAAAAAGGTCCACTGTTGGAGCAATCATTAGAAAATGGAAGAAGCTAAACATGACTGTCAATCTCCCTCGGACTGGGGCTCCACGTAAGATCTCACCTCGTGGGGTCTCAATGATCCTAAGAAAGGTGAGAAATCAGCCCAGAACTACACGGGAGGAGCTGGTCAATGACCTGAAAAGAGCTGGGACCACCGTTTCCAAGGTTACTGTTGGTAATACACTAAGACGTCATGGTTTGAAATCATGCATGGCACGGAAGGTTCCCCTGCTTAAACCAGCACATGTCCAGGCCCGTCTTAAGTTTGCCAATGACCATTTGGATGATCCAGAGGAGTCATGGGAGAAAGTCATGTGGTCAGATGAGACCAAAATAGAACTTTTTGGTCATAATTCCACTAAACGTGTTTGGAGGAAGAAGAATGATGAGTACCATCCCAAGAACACCATCCCTACTGTGAAGCATGGGGGTGGTAGCATCATGCTTTGGGGGTGTTTTTCTGCACATGGGACAGGGCGACTGCACTGTATTAAGGAGAGGATGACCGGGGCCATGTATTGCGAGATTTTGGGGAACAACCTCCTTCCCTCAGTTAGAGCATTGAAGATGGGTCGAGGCTGGGTCTTCCAACATGACAATGACCCGAAGCACACAGCCAGGATAACCAAGGAGTGGCTCTGTAAGAAGCATATCAAGGTTCTGGCATGGCCTAGCCAGTCTCCAGACCTAAACCCAATAGAGAATCTTTGGAGGGAGCTCAAACTCCGTGTTTCTCAGCGACAAGCCAGAAATCTGACTGATCTAGAGAAGATCTGTGTGGAGGAGTGGGCCAAAATCCCTCCTGCAGTGTGTGCAAACCTGGTGAAAAACTACAGGAAACGTTTGACCTCTGTAATTGCAAACAAAGGCTACTGTACCAAATATTAACATTGATTTTCTCAGGTGTTCAAATACTTATTTGCAGCTGTATCATACAAATAAATAGTTAAAAAATCATACATTGTGATTTCTGGATTTTTTTCTTTAGATTATGTCTCTCACAGTGGACATGCACCTACGATGACAATTTCAGACCCCTCCATGATTTCTAAGTGGGAGAACTTGCAAAATAGCAGGGTGTTCAAATACTTATTTTCCTCACTGTATATATAAAAATATTAATAAAGAGAATGCGCTGTCTGTGAATGTCCGGTCACACACACAAAGCACAGAAAGCACGCCGAATGGAGTTCTCTGTCACGCTTGAACAAACAGTAACACACACAATAATGCCAAAAATAACCGTTTTGTTGAGTATCCTCATAAGAGCAGCCTTGAATGAGTTAAATAAAGTCTTAAAACAAAAGTAAAGAGCTGTGAGAAAGTGGGACACGTGTGAGATGTGTGTCATGTGCAGCAGCTGCAACTCTTAAAGTGACAGCAACCACTAATGCCGTCTGTCATTGAAGATAATGAAAGAACAAAGGTAACAGAGAAAATTACTTACTGCTCTTGACTAAAGAACTTTTGTAGCTTTAATAATGATTATCTATATTTAATTTAGGCTATAAATTATGCAGTGCAGACTGTCAGGAAAAATACAGAAACTGAATAAAGTTACCAATCTGTTAGACAGGTAGGAAAGGCATAGGTACATATGACATTTATTATGGGTTCATGTGAGGATTGTTCTAAGTTCACTTAAATTAAAAGTTGTTATATTTTTGAAGCCTAATAAATGTAAAAAATGATATAGCTTTCAATTACACTGTAATGTTGAATGGCTATAATTCATGTTTAAAATTGGGGAAAAAAATCAATTTCATCAGTGATACTGGCCTTCATTCATAAAGGTGCCATTAAACAAGTATATACTTTCTTCTTGTTGTTTCTTTATGTTGTTTTAATTTGGAGATTAACTGTGAAATTATTACATTATAAAATATATTAAAAATATACGTTGACTGTATCGAAGGCAAAAATACTCATCAAAAATATGTAACGAAAGCATAAAAGTAATAAAGTAAAGTAATATATTCATTGCCTTAGTCTCTACATTCTCCTTACTCCATATTTGCTTTTTTTTTTTTCAAACAGTAGTGAAAATAGGTTCTCCCATGGCTTTGGAAGTTGTAATTGCTCATGAGTCTCGGGATGCAGTAAATTCATGTCAGCACAACACAAGTTGAATCCCAAAGCAGAGGAATTAATTATGATGTTTTCTTTTCTATTCATGGGTAAGTTCCTAAATGAGCCATGTTCTCTACGCAATAACAGAGTAAGGTCCAATGCTCTCAAACGAACATAGGTATAATTAGTGTGACTGCAATAAGAGATTTATGAACCTTCTTACGGCAAAGGATTCAATCTGTAATCCTGAGAAACGGCGATCGGTCTCACATAGGCTAGTCAACCTTTTGTGAAATTAAAGCATGATGTATTAAAAAAAAAAAGGAATCTAAGACTGTCATTTCCCTCATTATGCATATTTACTAAGACATCAGAAATGACTAATGAAAGGTGGTGCTATCATAGTGAATATTACTGAACATTAAAAAGCAGTAGGCAGAATTTTAAAGCTCAATTAAATCAAGTTTGTATTTCTATCCTAATTTTAATACAATTTATGAAATCTCTTTTAGATTGACTCCTCTAAAGTTATGATATGAGAAGCAATTAAAGAAACTTTCGAACGTCATACAAGATGCAGCTTCTGTCTCGCCTGGGCTTTAATTTTATTTCTTAACATGTTGCCTGAGCCCAGAGGCTTCTGACAATCCAAATGAATCACTGTCTAACTGAAAGATGCCATGTGTTACCGCTCAATCCATGAGTCAATATATGACCCAGCATTTCTGCGTATGAGCTCAAACTGCACATAATGTGCCAGTTGAAGTAGGTGCCAAGGCGTTTTGAAAAATGCAAATGAGGCAGACTTTCTCTTGTCCAAAGATGACTCTAGGAAGAAACATCTAACAATGATAACTGATTTTTAAACATGTTTGAGTATGGTTGCGCAATGTAGATGAATGAGAGATCTTACCAACATGAGGTGACTTTCAAGTGAATGCAGTACCAAACAAAGCAAAATGACTGATCCAAAATTTTTGAACGGTATTATATATATATATATATATATATATATATATATATATATATATATATATATATATATATAAATAGCCTATATAATGACTCGTTCTGGCAAAATGAGTCACAATGAGCAAATTTTCAAAAATGAGTTATTGTTATTTTTAATGATTTGTTGGAATCAGAGAACAATTTACTGAGCTACACCTGTTTGAAGTCGATAGAGTCAGCAAAGTCAATCTTGAGAAAAATCGTCTTTTTTCAATATTTTACTTAAATATTTTATTGTAATGTAATTCTAATTATGTGTAGGCCTACTGTATATCGGGATCGCACGCTGTCTGTGGCGTCTTCTCAGAAAACATGCATATAAAGATACTTTTATGATGTTTAATTGCTATAAGAAGTATTTGGTTCACTAGAAGAGGGCTTAATAAACTAATTTTTTTTTCAAATTTGACAAAAATCGACATGTTTGACATGTTTTAGCTCGGCCCGTGCGCATTTTTGACTCATTTTGCCAGCACGGTTCACAAATATTATTGTTATGTTATACATTATTGTATCTATTATTTTACAGTAACTTGTAAATATTAATACCGAGTCCATAAAAATGGTACAACTTCACAAAAGTGGTGTTTTTTTTCTGGTCCTGATGGAAGTGCTGAGGACACTGCTTTATTAAAGTGAGGTCTGTGGATTTTGGGGGGTAAGAGAGAGGTCAAAAACAAAGAGAATGTCTGAAGGAGTATTCACTTTTATGGCAGCTATAGTGCTCAAGGGAAAACGCTAACTGCGGTGGCCTTTGTGGATCATTCTGTGATCAGACAGTTATGTCTCAATGCTCTTCTGAATGTAATGCAAGTCTCTCTCCCCAGACATCTAACAAAGATTTCTATTTCAAATAAATGCTGTTCTTTTGAACTTTCTATTCATCAAAGAATACTGAAGAAACATGGATCAGGGTTTCCACAAAAATATTCATCAGCACAACCATTTTCAGCATTGATAATAATAAAAAATGTTTCTTGAGCAGCAAATCACATATGTGACCCTGGACCACAAGACCAGTCATAAGGGTCAAGTTTTTTAGATTTATACATCATCTGAAAGCTGAATAAATGTAACCCTGGACCACAAAACCAGTCATAAGCCGCACATGTATATTTGTAGCAATAGCCAGCAATACATTGTATATAGTAGGTCAAAATTATCGATTTTTCTTTTATGCCAAAAATCGTTAGGATATTAAAGGTGCCATCGAACGTTTTTTTACCACATGTAATATAAGTCTAAAGTGTCCCCTGAATGTGTCTGTGAAGTTTCAGCTCAAAATACCCCATAGATTTTTTTAAATTAATTTTTTTAACTGCCTATTTTGGGGAATCATTAACTATGCACCGATTCAGGGCTGCTGGCCCTTTAAATCTCATGCTCCCTGCCCATCGAGCCCGCGACTCTATAATACAGTGCATTTACAAAGTTCACACAGCTAATATAACCCTCAAATGGATCTTTACAAGATGTTCGTCATGTATGCTGCATGCATGCTTCGGGTCATGTGAGTATAGTATTTATTTGGGTGTTTATATTTGATTCTGAATGAGTTTCATAGTGCTCCGTGGCTAAAGCTAACATTACACACTGTTGGAGAGATTTATAAAGAATGAAGTTGTGTTTATGAATTATACAGACTGCAAGTGTTTAAAAATGAAAATAGCAACGGCTCTTGTCTCCGTGAATAAAGTAATAAACGATGGTAACTTTAACCAACAGTAGCCTATATTAGCAACATGCTAATGAAACATTTAGAAAGACAATTCACAAATATCACTAAAAATATCATGATATCATGGATCATGTCAGTTATTATTGCTCCATCTGCCATTTTTCACTATTGTCCTTGTTTGTTTACCTAGTCTGATGATTCAGCTGTGTACATCCAGACGTTAACAAAACCATAACAAAAAATATATTTATGTGAGTGGATATGCATTGATAAGGACTTGATAACCATTTTTTTGCACCCTCAGATTCCAGATTTTCACATAGTTGTATCTTGGCCAAATATTTATTCAGCATTCAGATGATGTATAAATCTCAATTTCAAAAAATTAACCCTTGTGATTGGTTTTGTGCTCCAGGGTCACAAATAAGCTTTCCATTGACATATGGTTTGTAAGGGTAGGACAATATTTGGTCAAGATACAACTATTTGAAAATCTGGAATCTGAGGGTGCAAAAAAAATCAAAATATTGAGAAAATCGCCTTTAAAGTTGTCCAAATGAAGTCCTTAGCAATGCATATCCACTCACAAAAATACATTTTTTATATATTTACGGTAGGAAATTTACAAAATATCTTCATGGAACATGATCTTTACTTAATATCCTAATGATTTTTGGCATAAAAGAAAAATCAATAATTTTTCAATGTATTAATGTGACTTATGACTAGTTTTGTGGTCCAGGGTCCAGGGTCCAGGGTCACATATTAGAATGATTTCTAAAGGATCATGTGACACTGAAGACTGTTGAAAATTCAGCATTGCCATCACAGGAATAAATGTCATTTTTTTCAATATTACTGTTTCACTGGATTTTTAATCACCCTAATGTAGCCTTGGTGAGCATATAAGAGACTTTGAAAAACATTTAAAAAATCTTATCAACCCTGAACTTTTATACAGATCTGTTCTTTTGTATAATATGAAAGCATTCACACACATACATGCACAAGAGGAGTGAAAACACAAAACATTGAGAAGAAATTCCCTAAAGGCAAAGAGTGTAAGAGTGTGTTCAGACTGAGACAGTGTGGGCAGTGTCTGCTTTCTTTCTTTTTCTTTCTCTTTCTTTCTTTCTTTCTTTCTTTCTTTCTTTCTTTCTTTCTTTCTTTCTTTCTTTCTGTTTACTCTATTAATTAAGCTCACAATCACTTTGGATCCAGTCTATTCCTTTAGTCCTGTGGGTCTATACTGAAGCGAGAATTCGGTTTTGAAGCTGGTCTGTGAGATCTATAGAACGATGGTTAAAGACCTCGGAGACAGTCATCACTATTAGCAATCAGCACAGATCCATACTACGATGCCCGTAACATTGATTTCCTTTTATGTGAACTTCATAACAGCACACAGGTTCCTGGAGGTCTCCGTATAGACATATTAAAGCACAGCCACACAAACTCTCCAGCACAACCAGACAGCTGAGGTGAGAGATGAAAAGGAACATGTACGGCTGCCGTACAGGAGCCTGAATGAGTGATGGTGCTGATGATGAGTGCTGCGGTGCTGTGCTGTGTGTCTCCCGCGGAAGATGAAATTCAATAGTGCTGATGGGGAGATTTCTGCAATGGCGCTTTGAGTTAGAGACTGATAAAGGCACTCATGAATCAATATGAGGTATTTGTGCTTGTTCTTAATAGATGTTGATGTTATTCACGCCACTGCGCTGTAAAACGAATGGGAAGACAATATGTGGATTGTTTTTCTGTCACTCAGTTTTATGTCTCTAGTGATGGGTTACGCTGCTAGGCAACCCTTAAAGTTTATGATACAACTGTCCTCTCATTCAACAAAACATACAGATTAACTGTGCATTGTTTCAAACCAAAAACATGTTAATTTTTTATTTATATTAATATTAAGAAATGAAATTAATTCTATTGTAATATATTAACTTTAACATTAAGATTTTATTGTTTTACATACAAAAAGCTTTGATTAAAATGAATTCATTCATATTAATGTGCATATTTGGCATTTGCCAGATGCTTTTATCAGGTCACGCATTCCCTGGGAGTGGAACCTATGACCTTTGCTAGCAGGACCAGGATATATACCTCCATAACTTAAAAAAAAAAGGATGTGCACATCACACTCAGATTAAAATGTCAATTCAGACACTACAAATTGAGTAATTGAAATAAATCTCTGCTGGATAACTGTGACAGGTTTGGAATCTGTTTCATTTCTAATTAAGGGGTCATTTCTCTCTGCCGCAGTAACACAGACAAAACTGTCAGATCCTCAGGATTAAAAACACATTTATGAATGAATTTAATAAATGAAGCTGGACGAAATAACCGAGAGAGTGTCAAGAAGTTTCAAGAGGCAAGAAAAAGTGAGTATAGCCCTCTTATTATTTTTTTACACAGCATACATAGGGATCACATTTATGCATGTCAGTCCCAGGTTAACAGTCAAAACCAAACAAGGACCTTTCAATAAGATCTAATATGGTTTGAAAGCAGTTTTTTGATCCTTAAGAGACATTGTGTTAATAGCCATTGTACCAAATGTAGGCTGCTTTAACTCATGAGTTAGAGTGTGTCACCTGTTGTGTCACCAACTCACCCAAATGCTAAATGTACTATTAAAACTGACCTAGATGGCATTTAATATCCAAAGGACTTGTACTATCCATTCCACCTAAATAAACATGTTAGTTATGTCACTTCAATAATAGGAGGTCAGGCTGTCAGATCACCTCACTCTCTCCTTTAACAAACACACATACTTAGACATAAATTGCTGTTGTCCACTTAGTACATTCTTCCACATTTAACCATCAAATTAAGTTTTCGGTCCCAACTACTACCTTAACTACTATGTACTTATATAAAAAAATAAGTACAATGTACTTATTGTGTTCATATTGTATTGCGAAACACTTTTGCTACTATTGAGGTGGGATACGGGTAAGGTTAGGGACAGGTTTGGTGTTAAGGGTAAGTTAAAGGGTGGGTCAAGGTGTAAGGGATGGGTCAACAGTGTAATTATAAATGTAATACAGAAATGAATTCCAGGTGCAATTAGGTATTTTAAAACGTAAGTACAATGTAAAAACATGTATGTACACAATAATTGCATTGTATCAAATGATTAATTGAAATGTAAGTACATACTGTAGCAGTTAAGGCCACCTATAAAATGGGACCAAGTTCTTTTTGTAACACTTTTAACTTGTAATTGCTTAGCCATTTATAATATAACAGTGTACACGCATATATGAATATTTATGAAAATATATGATTTCAGAGTCTCATGACAATCTAGTTGTCTCTAGTTACTTTAATGTACACATAATAATCTGGAAAGCATTATAATACAATCTTATTAAAATATTGTAGAGTGGCCATTAAAACTCAAATTGCTTTTATCATTCTGGTTTTAGTTTGCAGCTTTAAAAATGATCAGGTTATAATCATTTTGTTTTGTCATTGCTGATATGAAAAGTATGTATTAATGTGCTGGTAAAATAAAGCCACGTTTTTATTAAATACAGCTTTTAAATTAATATTAATTCTCAGTTATGTAACTTAATAGTTTGCCATCTTGATTAACATCTTGATTTGCCTGAAGTCCTCTATTCCGTGTTATAATATCATATACAGATAAACATATTAATGAAACGCAGTAGATATGAAATTAAGGCTTTGTATTTAAAACTAACAATGCGTTTTGGAACTCAGAAAAACAGCGCACTCGGTTTGGAAACGCTCTGCTTTATTTACCTACGGTTTGCGATAACGCAGACAGAAACAAACATACAAGAGCCGCAGATATGAACAGACTTATTGCAAGCGAATGCAAACTCATAAAAATACATAATGAGTAGTCAACTTACCCGTTTTAAGCCCATTGATTCAGCGCTGCCCTGCACATTTTCAGCTTGGACGTGCAAGTTGTGTTGCGATGCATTTGCACATTTACTTTTATTCCTTTATTCGCATTGCTGGATGACTTGATTCCAGAATCAGACTGACTCCAGCTCACAGCTCCTCCACAACTGCTAAAGTTCCTCAGTCTTCGTGTCAGATCCGGATCTGTTAATGGGTGTTACTGTTCCTCTCACGCGCACACTCGAGTCCCCATCTCACCCTGAGCCTGCTTGCTTAGTAATAACAGAGCATTACCATGCAGAAATACGTTAAAACACTTCTCTCTCTAATTTTATGTGTTTACTAATTAAGTTATCCACATTATGTGTAACCCATCCTGTTTAACAGCCCATTTACGCGCGGATGCATGTGGACGGAATGCAGCGGAGCCCATTTCCATCGAGTTTCAAAACAATAAATCAGTTAGACTATTTAACTTTTTGTTTCGCTCGTTTTGCATTACACACATAAAACCTGTGTAAGCAATTCATTAATAAAAATAGTCAAATTATATAATTGTACATAATAATAATTACATTAATTTTATAAATAATAACAAAAATGTCATATTCATATTGAGATAAAGGGTAATTTTATTCATTGTCTGTGAATGATGTAAACAAATACCGGCAGCTCAGCTAGACCGGAAATTGGTTTAGAAGCAAACATATAGCCTACATTAGAAACATGAATATAATAACATAAAATCAATGTCACTCTCTCACTTTTACTGTGATTTAGATCTTCTATAGTGGACACAGTCTGACCACTGAGGGGAGACAGAGAAGTCGATTCTTCTATCACTTATAGACTGTCAATGGCCTGTAATGTCAGTTTGTCCCCTTAGGTTCACATCTTTCTTTTTTGTGTCCAACATTTTGGTAATGAGACCTCAAAAACAATGCCTGATTAAGGTTTCATAACCAAAACGTTGTGTTAGATTTAGAATTGAAAGCTATAGCAGGGTTTTTGTTAGATTATTTGCTTCTATTTATTCCTAAACACACCTTTTTTAAGGAGTTGCTGCTGCATTTCATTTATGTTTTGTCTGTCCATTAACTAAAATCTTGGGAAATATCTTGGGAAAATCTGTCAGGTAACAGGGACATTTTTAAAAAATATCGCTTACAGCACTTTTGATTACAGACACAAATGCACAGTTAAAGGATTAGTTAACTTTCAAATTAAAATTTCCTGATAATTTACTCTCCCCCATGTCATCCAAGATGTCCATGTCCTTCTTTCTTCAGTCAAAAAGAAATGAAGGTTTTTGATGAAAACATTCTAAGATTTTTCTCCATATAGTGGACTTCAATGGCCTCCAAATAGTTGAAGGTCAAAAAAATGATGGGTTAAAAACGTCTCGGTTACATAGGTAACCCTCGTTCCCTGAAGGAGGGAACGGAGACGTACGTCGGACAGACCGACGAATAGGAATCTCGCTAGAGAGGCCAATCTACTTCGAGTGTAACTAAACGAGCCAATGCACATTGGCATGCAATCATATGCATCAGCTGCTCGCCTCGCAGCGCGGGTATATAATGAGCAGCAGGTGCGTTGCATCTTCAGGTTTTCGCTGAGGAGCCGAACCCAGCAGGCGGCAGCATCAGCAGGACAACGCCTGTGGCGACGGGACGTACGTCTCCGTTCCCTCCTTCAGGGAACGAGGGTTACCTATGTAACCGAGGACGTTCCCATTCAGTCGGTCACGTTCGACGTACGTCGGACAGACCGACGAATAGGAATCCCTACCAAAGCGCCACAGGGGCTGCCCTCTTCCAGCGCTCTGTCGTGAGCCACCTGAACCCCCTTGCCTAAGGACGGTGGGACCAGGCTCACGCAGAGAGGGTCGATCACTGTTGTTCCCAAAACCCACTCAGTGCGACAATTGGATAACGCTGGGAAAGCGTAGCCTTACATGCGATAAGGAACGCTGCGGAAGCCATATCCTTCCCCGAAGGAGTTATATGGATAAGTACATATGGACTAACCTTGTAGGTTGTACAACATATGGAAGAACTGGGGTGACTCCACTCGGTGAGAGATGGGTTCTCCCAGAGGGAAAGACACGGGCTTCGTTTAGGAGCAGCCGTGGAAAAGCCATATGGGATCCCCGTAGGGTCACACATATGGAACCCAGCCTAAATCCGGTTCTCAAGGATACAACGGAGTATAGGCCTGGCGCCAGACGCTCCGCCACGTCGGCTGCCGAAGGGTAACCGGAGGACTCACCAGGGTCTGCCCGTAGGGACTCTCTGGAGAATAGAATGCGCATGTAGCGCAGCAAGCCGACACTAAGCCGGGGCCTCTCCGTGCCTCTGACCTGAGGCGAGAACACGGGAGGAGACCGGCTCGACACGAAGGCTATAGTATCTAGCGAACGTGTTAGGTGTCGCCCAGCCCGCAGCTCTACAAATGTCTGTTAGCGAGCGCCACGAGCCAGCGCCCAGGAGGATGCCACACCTCTCGTGGAGTGGGCATGCAACCTGAGCGGGCAGGGCACGCCCTGAGCTTGGTAAGCCAGGGCGATGGCATCCACTATCCAGTGGGCCATCCTCTGCTTGGAGACAGCCTTTCCCTTCTGCTGGCCTCCGTAACAGACGAAGAGCTGGTCTGAGGTCCTGAAGCTTCGAGTTCTGTCTATGTACAGTCGCAAGGCGCGAACTGGACAGAGCAAAGCCAGGGCTGGGTCTGCCTCCTCCGAGGGCAGCGCTTGCAGGCTCACCACCTGATCCCTGAAGGGAGTGGTAGGAACCTTGGGCACATAGCCAGGCCGGGGTCTCAGTACCACGTGGCTGTCACCCGGCCCGAACTCTAGGCACGATTCGTCGACCGAAAATGACTGCAGGTCCCCTACCCTCTTGATGGAGGCCAATGCCACCAGCAGCAAAGTTTTCATAGAGAGAATCTTTAAGTCTGCTGACAGCAAAGGCTCAAAGGGAGCAATCTGGAGTGCTCTGAGCACCAGAGTAAGGTCCCAAGAGGGTATGGAGGGGGGACGAGGAGGATTTAACCGTCTCGCCCCCCTAAGGAACCTGACGACCAGGTCGTGCTGACCAACAGATTTGCCATTTATGTGGTCGTGGTAAGCGGAGATAGCAGCAGAATGGACTTTGAGGGTGGAGGGGGACAGCCTACGCTCCAACCCTTGCTGCAAGAAGGAAAGCACGACACTGATCGAGCATCTTCGGGGGTCTTCTCGGCGAGAAGAGCACCACTCGACGAACAGGTTCCACTTCGAGGCGTAAGCACGTCTCGTAGACAGTGCACGTGCCGAAGTGATGGTGTTAAGTACCTCGGGGGTAAGTCACCTAGAACCTCCGCGTCCCGTCCAGGGACCAGACATGGAGTTTCCAGAGGTCTGGACGCGGGTGCCAAAGAGTGCCCCGTCTCTGAGAGAGGAGGTCCTTCCTCAGAGGGATGGGCCAGGGAGGGGCTGTCGCGAGGAGTGAGAGTTCTGGGAACCAGGTCCGGTTGGGCCAGTAAGGCGCAACTAACAAGACCTGCTCCTCGTCCTCCCTGACTTTGCACAGGGTCTGTGCAAGTAGGCTCACTGGGGGAAACGCATATTTGCGCAGGCCCCGGGGCCAGCTGTGAGCCAGTGCGTCTGTCCCGAGTGTTCCCTCGGTCAGAGAGTAAAACAACTGGCAGTGGGAGGTTTCTGGTGAGGCAAACAGGTCTACCTGAGCCTCTCCGAACTCTCTCCAGATCAGCTGAACCACCTGGGGGTGGAGTCGCCACTCTCCGGGCAGCGCAGCTCGTGATAGCTCGTCGGCCACACGGTTGAGCACACCGGGGACATGAATGGCGCGAAGCGACCTCAGATGCTTCCGACTCCACAGGAGGAGATGGCGGGCGAGTTGCGACATGCGACGGGAGCGTAGACCACCTTGGCGGTTGATGTACGCAACGGTCGCAGTGTTGTCCGTACGGACCAGTACATGCTTGTCGCGAAGCAGGCCTTTGAGGCGGCTCAGCGCAAGGCGTACTGCCAGCAACTCGAGGCAATTGATGTGCCAATGCAGATGGGGTCCCGTCCAAACCCCTGAGACTGCATGCCCGTTGTACGTGGCACCCCAGCCGGTGGCAGAAGCATCTGTGAAAACCACAGCATGCCGGGACACTTGTTCTAGGGGCACTCCTGCCCGGAGAAACAAAGGGTCCGACCACGGACTGAAGGTTCGGCGGCACTCCTGAGTGATTGGCACCCGGAACGTGCTGCGTTGCCACGCCCATCTCGGGACTCGGCCGTGAAGCCAGTGCTGAAGCGGTCTCATATGAAGCAGCCCGAGCGGTGTTACAGCCGCTGCAGCCGCCATATGCCCCAGGAGCCTCTGAAAAACTTCAGTGGGACCGCTGTCCTGCCATTGAACGTATTCAGGCAGTTCAACACCGACCGAGCACGTTCCTCTGTGAGGCGTGCTACCCGTTCGACCGAATCCAACTCCATACCGAGAAAAGAGATCCTCTGCACTGGGGCGAGTTTGCTCTTCTCCCAGTTGACCTGAAGCCCCAACTGGCTGAGGTGCCTGAGCACTAAGTCCCTGTGTTCGCACAACTGATCCCGAGACTGTGCTAGAATGAGCCAGTCGTCCAGGTAGTTGAGAATGCGAACACCCTGTTCTCTCATGGGAACAAGGGGCTCCCTCCACGACTTTCGTGAAGACGCGGGGAGACAGGGCCAGCCCGAAGGGTAAGACTCTGTACTGATATGCTCGACCTTCGAACGCGAATCTCAGGAATGGCCTGTGTCGCGGAAGAATCGAAACATGAAAGTACGCGTCCTTCAGGTCGATCGCTGCAAACCAATCTCGGGGACGGATGCACTCGAAAATGCGTTTCTGCGTAAGCATTTTGAACGGTAGCTTGTGAAGGCTCCGATTCAAAACTCGCAGGTCCAAGATCGGTCGTAACCCGCCGCTTTTCTTGGGTACAATGAAGTAGGGGCTGTAGAACCCTGACCTCAAATCGGCTGGAGGGACCGGCTCTATCGCGTCCTTCGCCAGTAGGACTGCAATCTCCGCACGCAGAACAGGGGCATCGACATCTTTCACTGAAGTGAAGAGGACGCCCCTGAACTTGGGGGGACGCCGGGCGAACTGAATCGCATAGCCGAGCCTGATGGTCCGGAGGAGCCAGCGAGACGGACTGGGGAGCACTAGCCAGGCTCCCAGAGACCGCACCAGCGGCACCAAGGGGACCACCGGCGTACCCGCCGCGGGGCAGCGAGGTGGAACGCAGGGACGCGGCCCGGGAGGCTCTCTGTGCGAGGCGGCCCGAAGCGGGGTCACAGTGTGCTGTGCAACACTTACCTGCCTCCACGGGTGGACAGAGGGAGCAGTCGAGGATTTGCTTACCTGCTGCTCGCTGCTGTCCGCTGGCGACAGAAGAGGGGGATGAGAGTGGTGAGGTTCTAGCCCTCCCACTGCTCTCCGAGCCCTCTTCGGACCCGGAGATAAAGGAAACTGCTCTTTTCTTGAAAATTTGGGTACTGCTGGCCGTTGAGCCAGCGGCGGAACAAAAGGAAACAACAAAAGATTCTCCACCCGGCCCTCCTCCGGGGGAAGGAGTGGTGCATTCACCACCTCCTGAAGAGCAGTCCCCTCCATCTCCGGGTCGCCCGTCCTAGGGCCGCTTGGACTTGGCCTTGCCACCCTTCTTCTTGGGGGGTGGCTGGACGGGCTGGGCGCCCCGCCCGCGACCGGCTCCACGGCGCCGCTTGGATGGAGGCTGCTGCTGCTGGGGCGCGGGAGCGGGGCGGCTGCAGGGGGCGCCCTCGGCGACGGGTAGTCTGAGGTGCCGCCGGCGGTGGAGGGTGCAGCAGCTGACCGCCTCGGCAGGATGTGACTGATGGCCTCAGACTGCCTTTGTACAGCCGAGAACTGTTGGGCAAAGTTCTCGACCGCGTCGCCGAAAAGGCCGGTCTGGGACACGGGGAATTAAGAAACCTGACCTTGTCGGTATCCCTCATGTCCGCAAGACACAGCCAGAGATGGCGTTCCTGGACCACCATAGTGGACATCGCACGACCCACTGACCGCGCCGTAACCTTCGTCGCTCGAAGCGCGAGGTCCGTCGCGGCACGAAGTTCCTGGAGAACTTGTGGATCATGACCACCCTCGTGCAGGTCCCTCAGTGCCTTGGCCTGATGGACCTGCAACAACGCCATAGCGTGTAAGGCAGAGGCAGCTTCCCCACAGGCCTGATAAGCCTTGCCGGTAAGATCCGACGAGTACTTACAGGCCCGGGAAGGGAGAGACGGCTCCCCCCGCCAGGTGGAGTTAGGGGCACAGTTGCATAGCAACGGCCCGTTCCACAGGGGGTATGCGCGTGTAACCCTTCGCTGCCCCGCCATCAAGGGTGGTGAGGGAGGAGGACCCACCGACACGGTTTCGGGCAGTAAAAGGTGCCGTCCACGTGCCCGTGAGCTCTTCATGCACCTCCGGGAAGAAGGGCACTGGGGTGGGGGGCTGAGAACCAGCCCTGGCCACCCCGAGATACCAGTCATCCAACCTCGAGGGTTCGGGACACGGTGGAGGATTCCACACGAGCCCGACCCTGTTGGCGGCCCGGGAAAGCATAGCCATCATTTCCGGGTCCGTGTCGGGCACAGTTGTCACCCCCGAAGGAGGCAACTGCGCCGACTCATCCTCCCCAGAAGTATCAGGCTCACCCTCCGATGCAGCGATCGACATCCGGTCGTCTGGGGGAGCTCCGAAGGAAACGGATGGTACACACGTCTGGGGTGGTCCACCACGTTCCGAGGGCAGCTCTACTGGCTGCGGAGCGCACGAGGGGGAGGGTTCCTAGGGGGTTGGTTCCCCGAAGGAAGCGCGCTCACCGTTATCCTCAAGTCACCAGCCCCGCCGCTCGCAGCAACCCTCTGAGGAGGATTGGAGCGAGGCGTCGGGACCGGGACTCCACCCCTTTGCAGAAAGTGGAGTCTCGACCGCAACTCCGCGATGGTCATCTTCCCACAATGGGTACATGACTCATCCACAAACGCTGCCTCAGCGTGCCTTAAGCCCAAGCACGCGATACAGCGCTGGTGACCATCCCGAGGCGCCAGGTAACGACCGCATCCAGAAACACACAAGTAGAACGACATCTTTAAAAAGACGCGAACTACTCGTGTTAGCTCTTTCAAGGACTGACTCTTTTAGGTGCTGAAGCACGCAGGGGAATAGCCGCTGCAGCACAGACAGGGAATGTGCAGCCTGTCGTGTGCACTCTCCTTGAAGGCGCTCCTCTTACCAGCTGTAACAACAGCTTTTTAGCGCTCTAGGCGCACCGTTTCACCAGCCGTGAGAACGGCCTTCACGCTGATTACAGCTTTGCTCAATCAAATTAAAGGCAAAAACAAAAACAAAAGGAGAATCGGCCCCGCTGCTGCGCTGTCCGCCTGCACCTCGCAACAAAGAGACGTCTTGAAGAGAGACTCGTTCACCACACTCGCTTTCAGTAGCTGTCTTCATAGAAGGTTTGGCTCCGAAGCGAAAAGCTGAAGATGCAACGCACCTGCTGCTCATTATATACCCGCGCTGCGAGGCGAGCAGCTGATGCATATGATTGCATGCCAATGTGCATTGGCTCGTTTAGTTACACTCGAAGTAGATTGGCCTCTCTAGCGAGATTCCTATTCGTCGGTCTGTCCGACGTACGTCGAACGTGACCGACTGAATGGGAACAACCCAAGTTGGGTTGAAAATGGACAAACCCAGCGATTGGGTTGTTTTAACCTAACTGTTGGGTTAAATGTTTGCCCAACCTGCTGGGTAGTTTTATTTAACCCAACTATTGTTTGAAAATGACTATTTAGCTGACTTAAAATGAATCTAAAATGAAATTAAAATGTTAATTTATTAAACATATTAATAAATGTTAATTTTCAAGATATTTTGGGTTCATTTTAAGTAAGCAATACTGTAATTTTGGGTTCATTTTAAGTAAGCAATACTGTAATTTTTAAACAATAGTTGAGTTAAGTAAAACTACCCAGCAGGTTGGGCAAACATTTAATCCAACTGCTGGGTTAAAACAACCCAATCGCTGGGTTTGTCCATTTTCAACCCAACTTGGGTTGTTTTTAACCCAGTATTTTTTAGAGTATACAGTGAGTGTACAGTTTCATTGCAGCTTCAAAGCGTTCTACACGATCCCAGACAAGGATCTTTTCTAGAAAAACAATCACTCATTTTCTAAAATAAAAAAAAAAAACTTTTTTATACATTTTAACCATAAATGCTCATCTTGAACTTGCTCTCTTCTTCTTCTTCTCTATTAGAATTCCAGCAGTGTAGACACTGCTAAGTGTTTTACTGCCCTCCACAGGTCAAAGTTTGAACTAATTGTTATATACTTGCACTAGCATATTGTATATGAGAATTTAGTTTAAACTTTGACCTGAGGAGGGCAGTGTCTACACTGCTGGAATTCTAATAGAGAAGAAGAAGAAGAAGAGAGCTAGTTCAAGATAAGCATTTATGGTTAAAATGTATAAAATTTGAATTTTTCTTAGAAAATGAGCAATGGTTTCTCTAGATAAGACCCTTATTCCTCGTCTGGGATCGAGTAGTATGCTTTGAAGCTGCGCTGAAACTGTAATTTTGACCTTCAATCATTTGGGCTCCATTGAAGTCCACTATATGGAGAAAAATCCTGGAATGTTTTCATCAAAAACCTTAATTTCTTTTCGACTGAAGAAAGAAAGACACAAACATCTTGGATGACATGGGGGTGAGTAAATTATGAGGAAATTTTAATTTGAAATTGAACTAATCCTTTAATAAACATATGGCCTATGCAATGCACTTAAAGAATGAAATAATGATTCCCAAGACCAGCTCAGAATAAACTGTATTTCTTGTTTACAAAAATGTTTCTTTGCTCTGAGAGAAATCAAAATTAACAATGTATCAAGAGAGCTTTGTGATTAAAGGCTGAGAGCTGATGTGTAGAAAAACTTCTGTGTGTCAGATCTCAGCGTCATACTGCTTATTATTGTTTTCTGCACACCAAACAAACATTGAACATTATGTAAATCATCTGAGTTTAATGAGAGCGAACTGGTTGTGTATTCCAATTGTGAAGTTGAAAGTTGTCTGTTTTTTCCTTGTATCCTCAAAGAGGATGTTATGTGACTATACAAATTTTTGATGAGATTTGGATGGCCTGTAAATTTTTCATTGTTTTTGTGTATGCAAGTTTAAAGTCTTCAAAATGACTCAACAGTCATTCTGGTATTGGGCAGAAAAATCAAGTCCCTCATCTAACCATCATCCTCATGCATTTACAGTGGGGGTGCAATGGTTCAAATTACTCACTGTTCGGTTTTTATCATAGTTTTAGGGTCACGGTTTCGGTACGGTTCGGTATGTGCTATGTTTAGGGAAAAATGGACTACTGTTAAATAAAACTAAGGAAAATAAGAACAAATAATCAAACTACAAGCAACAGCACATATACAGTGGGTATGGAAAGTATTCAGACCCCCTTAAAATTTTAACTCTTTGTTATATTGCAGCCATTTGCTAAAATCATTTAAGTTCATTTTTTTCCTCATTAATGTACACACAGCACCCCATATTGACAGAAAAACACAGAATTGTTGACATTTTTGCAGATTTATTAAAAAAGAAAAACTGAAATATCACATGGTCCTAAGTATTCAGACCCTTTGCTCAGTATTTAGTAGAAGCACCCTTTTGATCTAATACAGCCATGAGTCTTTTTGGGAAAGATGCAACAAGTTTTTCACACCTGGATTTGGGGATCCTCTGCCATTCCTCCTTGCAGTCATGGAGTTGCTGTGAAGCCATTCCTTTATTTTAGCTGTGTGCTTAGGGTCATTGTTTTGTTGGAAGGTAAACCTTCGGCCCAGTCTGACGTCCTGAGCACTCTGGAGAAGGTTTTCGTCCAGGATATCCCTGTACTTGGCATTCATCTTTCCCTCAATTGCAACCAGTTTTCCTGTCCCTGAAGCTGAAAAACACCCCCACAGCAAGATGCTGCCGCCACCATGCTTCACTGTTGGGACTGTATTGGACAGGTGATGAGCAGTGCCTGGTTTTCTCCACACATACCGCTTAGAATTAAGGCCAAAAAGTTCTATCTTGGTCTCATCAGACCAGAGAATCTTATTTCTCACCATCTTGGCAAACTCCATGCGGGCTTTCATGTGTCTTGCACTGAGGAGAGGCTTCCGTCGGGACACTCTGCCATAAAGCCCCGACTGGTGGAGGGCTGCAGTGATGGTCGACTTTCTACAACTTTCTCCCATCTCCCGACTGCATCTCTGGAGCTCAGCCACAGTGATCTTTGGGTTCTTCTTTACCTCTCTCACCAAGGCTCTTCTCCCCTGATAGCTCAGTTTGGCTGGACGGCCAGCTCTAGGAAGGGTTCTGGTCATCCCAAACGTCTTCCATTTAAGGATTATGGAGGCCACTGTGCTCTTAGGAACCTTAAGTGCAGCAGAAATTTTTTTGTAACCTTGGCCAGATCTGTGCCTTGCCACAATTCTGTCTCTGAGCTCTTCAGGCAGTTGCTTTGACCTCATGATTCTCATTTGCTCTGACATGCACTGTGAGCTGTAAGGTCTTATATAGACAGGTGTGTGGCTTTCCTAATCAAGTCCAATCAGTATAATCAAACACAGCTGGACTCAAATGAAGGTGTAGAATCATCTCAAGGATGATCAGAAGAAATGCACAGCACCTGAGATAAATATATGAATGTGCAGACTCTCTTTCGCATCTTGCATTCGAATGTTTAAATTGGCAAGGCTTAAATGAGTTTAGTTTAAACCAGGGGTGGGGAACGTTGATCCTGGAGGGCCAGTGTCCTGCAGAGTTTAGCTCCAACACTAATTAAACACACCTGAAGCTAATCAAGGTGCTCAGGATTACTAAAGTTACAGGCTGGTGAGTGTTTTTTTCAGGGTTGGAGCTAAACTCTGCAGGACACTGGCCCTCCAGGATCAATGTTCCCCACCCCTGGTTTAAACAGATAGCAACGCCTGCTGTTCAGGTCTCACCTGTGCTCGCTCGCTTCCAACACCCTGATAATGGCGTAAATGACTGGTCATATAGAGCAAACAGCACTTTCATTGAAGCCAGAAAGTGTATCCATCGATAGAAACATACATTAGCCTAACTCTGTCTGTCTGTTTTATTTATTTTCAACAAACCATGTTATAGATGCGTCGTTAGATATGAGATGAACCACGTGTGCTATCGAAAAGTGTGTGGGGAACGGTACGTTTTGATTATGTTTAACGAGAACCGTTACACCCCTAGTTTGCAGTGATGTTGATAAACTAACATCCTGTAAAGTGGCCCTATTATGCTTTTTGGATGTTACATTTCATGTAGTGTGTATTATAGCTGTTTACAGAGATGGAAAAACTCAAGTCGCACTTAAGTCACAAAAATAAATGACTTGCGACTTGACTTGGACTCGTGAACTACTAACTCGAGACTTGACTTGGACTCATGAACAAATACCCGAGACTTGACTCGAGACTTGTGTACTGTAACGCTTGTCTATACATAGGTTTTGTTACCGCCGGCGCTCACTGAAAGACTACATTTTCCAGCATTGCTTGAAATCTACAGCAAACTACGGCAACTCATATAGCTTAAAATACACAGCACTTTTTTCCTTGCAGTGGTTCTAAATGGTATAATTTTGTATAAAGTTAGAAAGTAATAAAAATGATTTAAGTAGTATTTTGTGTGCTGTATTAGACAATTTTAAGTAATCTGTTTTGATATTTAAATACACTGTTAATTACAATAACAACTAGCTGAAAAAAATAAAATAGAACAAAGACTTGACATGAGACTTGACTTGGACCCCTAAAGACTTGAGACATGACTTGGACTTGGACCTCAAAGACTTGAGACTTGACTTGGAATTGACTTGACCTGGTCCTCAAAGACTTGAGACTTGACTTGGACCTCAAAGACTTGAGACTTGACTTGGACTTGACCGCAGGGAACATTTATGAATGTAAAATATCTGCAGTTTCAATTATCAAAGTGCACAACGAGGTGAAATGAGGTGTCAGTAATTTCAGTCTTACATCCTGCAAGAACCCACATAGGTTTGTAACAAATACCTGCCTATGGTCTTCACTGGTTGCCCACAAACAAAGTCTACTTTGACCGGCCCTCAAACACTGTAGCTGGAAGAGTTTGGATTGTGTTGTCAACATCGAGAAGACACTTTGCGTGCGCTTCCAATGGACGAGGACTCGGCCTCGAATTGATACGGTAAAACCAACGCCACTGTTACTGTTTGTATCACTGTGTATACAAGTGCTAAGGAAGCCTCCAGAGCTGAAATTCAGATGGACGTTTTGTATCACAATCACAACAGACTGGGTCATCTGACCAATCAGAGCAGAGTAGGCTCTGATAGGAATGGAGGGGTTTAGAGAGACTGGATCCTTGATCGAATTGTTTTAGTGACTGTGAGAAAAGAGGTGACGCTGCAGTGTATATTATGAGAAAATTAAAAGTTTTGCATGTAAACCTATTGCAGGAGACCTCCAAAACATAATAACGAACATTTAAAATAGCATTTACAAGGTACACTTTAATATACATTGACAGCATTTCTATGAGCTTTGCAATGGAAAATGGATTAAGCAGAAGCTGTCTTGTAAGTTCTGCAGTGACACATATACAGTACAAGACCAGCTGAAGTGTTGTTTGGAAGCTGTACTGCACTAGCCCACACAAACACAAGTGACGCAAATGCAGTATTTTCTCCCGAGTGTTGCTCCTGAAGTCCCGATGGCGATGGATCCAGCTGACAGTGTCATAATGAGCAGCAATGCTGTGGGTAGGAGGGCTTCACTCATGTCAGATACACAAGCTAATGACACACGGAGAAAGCAAGATTATGTCCAAACATATAACTTCAATCAAGTGAGTCCTGCAGGCGGACCATTCTGTGGATGGCACAGCCGTCTTACGATAATGGCAAATGTTCATGCATGTGAAACAGAAAAACACAGTACAACATGGGTTGTTTAGACTGCTATGCATTCAAGTAAATGTGATTACACACATGATTACATACAGTAGCGGTTCTGCAGAGACTGTTTGATCATCAACTTCAACACTAGCTGCCGGATGGTGTTCGTGTAAGCGTCGTGTCTCTTCAGTGTCTGCTACCTGTAAGCACAGCACCGTGGCAATTTTGAGGACTTGTAAAAATGTACCACAGCTGAATGAAAAAGGCTTTAAAGCCCCACAGCCGAACTCATTTCTCATTCCCCAGCTCTTGCAGGGATGCTTTGCGGGTTTCATGGCTGAACCATTACATTTCCATAGACTACAGCAGCCTGGATTTAGCACAGTGGTATTACAGTGGGTACATTAGTAGAAAAGGATTTTTGGCTGCTTAGCATGGCCTCATTACCACAAATTTTACTTAAAAGTCAAAAACATACTGAAACAAAAAGAAAAGTAAAAAGATTTTCACATTTAAATGTATTTTATTCAAAAGTAAATAGTATTTTAAAATAATGTTACTATTTTAAAGTAAAGCTACAATTTTCTCAGTGAAGTCATGAAAAAAAATTTGACGTGTACGATATATTTTCTCTTCCACTAACTCAAAATGTTCACTCTGGCTGGATATACTTAAAGTTGCCATTAAAGGTGCTGTAGAACGTCTTTTCAAAAGATGTAATATAAGTCTAAGGTGTCCCCTGAATTGTCTGTGAAGTTTCAGCTCAAAATACCCCATAGATTTTTTTTAATTCATTTTTTATAACTGCCTATTTTGGGGCATCGTTAAATATGTGTCGATTCAGGCTGCGCAGCCCCTTTAAATCTCGTGCTCCCCACCCCTCCAGCTCGCGTAAGTGTTTGTTACATAGTGTTTGTCATGCAGCATGTCTAATCGCGTAAGTATGGTATTTATTTGGATGTTTACATTTGATTCTGAATGAGTTTGATAGTGCTCCGTGGTTAAAGCTAATATTACACACTGTTGGAGAGATTTATAAAGAATGAAGTTGTGTTTATGAATTATACAGACTGCAAGTGTTTAAAAATGAAAATAGCAACAGCTCTTGTCTCTGTGAATACAGTAATAAACGATGGTAACTTTAACCACATTTAACAGTACATTAGCAACATGCTAACGTAACATTTAGAAAGACAATTTACAAATATCACTAAAAATATCATGATATCATGGATCATGTCAGTTATTATTGCTCCATCTGCCATTTTACGCTATTGTTCTTGCTTGCTTACCTATTCTGATGATTAAGCTGTGCACATCCAGACGTTAATACTGGCTGCCCTTGTGTAATGCGTTGAACATGAGCTGCTATATGCAAATATTGGGGGCGTACATATTAATGATCCCGACTGTTACATCACAGTTGGTGTTATGTTGAGATTTGCCTGTTCTTCGGAGGTCTTTTAAACAAATGAGATTTATATAAGAAGGAGGAAACAATGGTGTTTGAGACTCACTGTATGTCATTTCCATGTACTGAACTCTTGTTATTTAACTATGCTGAGGTAAATTCAATTTTTAATTCTAGGGCACCTTTAAATAAAAATTATATTTTCTAATTGTATGTTAAAGGGTTAGTTCACCCAAAAATGTCATTTATTACTCACCCTCATGTCTTTTTCCACCTATAAGACAAATTAAGATATTGTTGATGAAATCCAATGGCTCAGCGAGGCCTCTATTGAGAGCAAAGCCATTGAAACTCTCAAGGTCCATAAAGGTACTAAAAACATATTTGAAACGGTTAATGTGAGTTCAGTGGTTCAATATTAATATTATAAAGCGACAAGAATATTATTTGTGTGCCAAAAAACAAAATACAGACTTTTCAACAATATAGTAATGGGCCAATTTCAAAACACTGCTTCAGAGCTTTACGAATCGAATCAGTGAATCGGAGCGCCAAAGTCACGTGATTTCAGCAGTTTAGCGGTTTGATTGGAGATCCGAATCACTAATTCGAAACAAAAATTCATAAAGCTCAGAAGCTTCATGAAGCAGTGTTTTGAAATCGGCCCATATTGATATTGTTGAAAATTTGTTTTGTTTGGCTCACAAAAAGTATTCTTGTCGCTCATATTTTCGAGTCCTTAAATGTTTACTTTTTCAAATTGATCTCATGTTTACTTTTTTAGACATCCCAAAATCCAAACAGACCACCATATTTTTTACTTTGTCAATAACTCACTCTGATGTACGTCACAGCACAAAAGAAGTGTTTCATTGCTATTTTAAATCACAGTAAGAACAATTTCCTATCACATCTGACCACTTCAATAAGCTGAAAGAACGAGGGTTAAGGTGTTTACCGTAGCCTACTTGCTGGGTGAAATCAGAGTAATAGTCAAAAATCTAGCTGTGTCATGTCAAAGCTGTTTATGACTGATACACAGATAAAGGAAAACATGATCACATGCATCATTGGCTTATTAAGCATAATCAGTTTAAAGTCCCCCTGTGGTGAAAATCAAGTTTTTAATGTTGTTTATATGTCTATGTGGTGTTTTTAATATGCTTTAAGACAAACCATGTACAAATTCATAAGTCAACACAATTGTTAAACCGTGTAGATTGAACAATATGGCAGATGTATGAATGTATATTACGATGTTATGATAAACTATGCCTTTCTCCACTGACTTGCACTGAGATACTGATTGTTAGAAGGCAGCAGTCTGACTCTGAGATGGCGAACGGGAACATGGTTTGTAACATTACACCAACACATTAGCTGTTTGATAACATAGTCAAGTAAAAGGCTTATCATATTAATTACCGTTATGTACCGATGTTGTAAAGAGCGATACCATTGTGCTGCGTTTACCTCAGTAAGTTCACTGAGTGGATCTCTGAGCTGCGTGAGTGAGTGGAGGCGGGGCTAATTTGCATATTCATTGACCCATGTATATTAAATGAGGCAAGGGTGTAAAGTTACATTCAAGCTATTTTATGGCATTAAGAATTTTTTTTCACAGGAAAAAAACAGTTAAGTATGTCATTTTGGTGATCAAATATTAGTTTTAAGGGACAAAATTATTGACTACAGGAAGACTTTAAGAATGTGCATCTAAAAGTGCTCAATGTTCTGGCAATAGGGGCTTTCATATTGTGTAAGAAATCTGTCTTGGCCAATCATGAAGTGATGATGGTGATGAAATGATTACTTTTTGCTGTTTACACCTGTCACTCCAAAAAATAATTTGTCAAATTGGACAGACAGTGACACTAAATCATTTCTCCTTATCTTGGTGGATGAAGAAAGCGGCGTTGTGTTTAAAAGTTTTTTTTTTTTTATTTGCGCTTAATCTTAATGGTCATTGCTAAAAGTCATTGCTTGTGTCAACAGTAGATATAATTTTACAGCCTGAAATTTGTTGACTAAAACCCAGGTGAAAAAAATTTCTATAATATACTTAAAGTGCTCTATTTTCGTGCACTAATTTTGTACTTAATATACTAAAAATTCTTCTTTAGTACTTCTTAAGATCATCTTAAGATATCTATGTGTGCTCAACTGTGCTATTTTGAGACAGCATTAAATATGAACTAAAATGTGCTTATATTATCTCTGTATTTAAAAAATGTATTTAGATACATTTGAACCCATAGTGTACTACAAGTGGTAGCTAAATATATTTTTTAAATACAGAGATAGTATATTAAAAGCATGTTTTAGTTCATATTTCATGCCATCTCAAAATAGCACAGTTGAGCACACTTAGATGTTCTTGATGATCTTAAGAAGTACTAAAGAAGAATTTTTAGTATATTAAGTACAAAATTAGTGCACAAAAATAGAGCACTTTAAGTATATTATAGAAATGTACTTTTTTTCACCTGGGAATAGTTTCTGCCGCTGATTTTATAGTTGTTCGACATTTTACAGTCAAATTCATCTCTCTTTTCAATGTTTATGTTCAAAATCTGGACTATTGCTTCGTCAAAGACTGTTCTGTCTTGACTGAATGAATGAATATTGCAAATGCTACAAAAATATTGTGAAAATAATTTAAAATCTATTCACAAATAGCAACAGTTGGGAGAGTCTCTACTGTACTTTTTTGTAAGGAACAGGACAGTATGGTACAGAACTTGCGGCTGGGATTAGCGATAGATCTGGTTTCTCTTTTTCCCATTAGTGATGGCTTGTAAAGGTGAATGAGTTCTGAGTGGGGCTGAACAGTGATGGATGAGTGTTAGTTCTGACTGTCATAGTACAATATAAATGTTTGATTGATTCTGCTGCTTTTCTTCAGGGCTGTAATCTTGTTGAATTAAAGTGAACTCAGAATACATCAAGCGTCACAGTGATGATTATGTGAAGTGATATGTGCCGTGTGTGACAGGAACCCAGGGTTTGATTATCATTTGAAACATTTGAATTGTTTTCAAACACAATATAAAATAGTTATACATCTGTGCATGTAAAGAACTGTAAACAATTCTTCAGCCACAGAATTAGAAGAAAATATGTGCCTTTTGTTGTAAGTCGTGGATGTAAGCAGTGGCTGACACATTGTGTTTCCATAAACCTTTGTGTGTGAGTGAACAAATTAATAATGTGTCGTGTTTGACAGAAACATTGCCAAGGATATTGACTGCACTGAACAATTCACAGCCAGAGCTTTGTGAGCTGTTTCATGCTCCAATCCAGTTTTTAATCAAATTTACATGTTGACTCAAATGTTTTGTTTTTCTAGTTATAAACCTATTTAATCTTTTTTTGTATCCGTGCCATTGTTCCTGCCAACTTGTCTTAAACCTTTTGCTTGATCATTTCTTCTGAAAACTTTTGACAGTGTGTTAAACTTCTGATGTCTTGAGTAGATCAAAGGTGGTTTGTGGTTCTCTGTTTAACAATATTAGTCGTGCACTCTTAAAAATAAATATTGGCATCAATGTTTCCATGAAGAATCTTTAATATTCATGGAATTTTTCCATTCCACAAAAAGTTCTTTATAGTGGAAAAGGGATTAAAATGTTCTACGCATTCAGAAAAAAATGGCTCATTTAAGAAAGGTTTACTGAAAGGAACTTTAGCGGTTTAGTGGTTCTTCTTTTGCTGCAAAGAGGGTTAGCTGATATTTAATAGTTGGCTTTGTAATATATTATGATGCACTTTTAAAAGAAATTGGTACAAAAGCTGTCACTGTCACATATTAGTACCATTTAGGTACTAATATGTACACTTTTGGTAACAATACTAATATGCACTCTTTAGGTACAAAGGTGTACCTTTTGAAAGGGTACCGTCCCAGTGACAGCTTTTGCACCTTTTTATTTCGGAGAAGATTGCTTTAGCTCTTCCCTGGAGCTTGTACTTTAAATTTCTCATTTGCATCCACATAATGAAAAATCAAGTTCTGCCACTGGACAAGTCATACAGTTAGTTTAATGTAGTGCTGTCCTGTAAGTGGGCGAGAAGCTGTGGAGAAGCTGATGAAGTGTTTTGTCATAATGCTGTCATGTGCTTCATGGTCTGATCACAATGTCCTACCATTGGTTATGTGATGTTGTGCAGTTTTAATGTATTGTACAGCGTCTCCTGTGTTGCTCTCGGCTTGTCAAATGTATTCTCGTGGCGTGGCATATTAGCATCCTCTGAACAGTCACTGTGAGCATGACTACACGGACCACTATTTTCACTGGACAAACAGAAGCAACACAAAGGCTTTGAAACAACTGGCTGTCCTTAATAAAAAATAAATAAATTGCTGACTGATTTGACTAATGCAAATGAAGATTATATTATTATATCATATATTTTTATTAAAATTAAAACTTAAAACACTTTCTGTTATGTTCCGCATCTACATAAGTAGCCTACTTATAATAACTAACTGGGTAATAACAAAGACTAGAGAATAAAACAAGATGCATCACTTGTATTATTATGAATGGGAGAAAGTGCAACAGGCAATATGGCGGCATATGTCCCACCTTCTAAATAAGAGCCAATCACCGAGTGCTAAAGTCATCATGTCACTGCAGCAGCCTTTAGAAGCTCCAACAGTCAGACGCGCGCCTCCGAAATGAGACACAAGAGACGCGCATTTAGGACTGCGCATGCTCATTAGCTTGATCCAGCCTGGAAAATACCGTTTTTTGTCATGAATCGAGTGTTTAGTTACAAAATGTATGAGACAGTTTGTGGCGACCAGGGCGGGCGAGAGCCGTGAGGGAACGGCGCGAGAGTTAAGCCGAGTTCAGACTGCACGATTTTCAAAGCAGTCGGGTCACTGTTCTTTTCACACTGCATGACTATCTTGGCCAGCATTCAGTCGCTGCTGTGTTCAAACTGCACGATGGATCGGCGACAGAAGGTTACACACTGCATGACTTTACAATAGGAAGAATCGCCAACAACTCTGTCTGGCATGCAAACTACGTTTCACAACCAAACACACGCGAGATGTGACAAGGAAACAACGCGATATCACGCAAGACCGGAGTTATTATTATTATTATTAATAAAAACGGTAGCCGGCAAAAGCTTGCAATATGAATTGTCGGTGCGCTGATTTGCAGCGAAAACAAGAAAAAGAAAAAAAGAATATGGGGGAGGAAATGGTTGGGGAGACTGTGGATTGCGTGTTCTGCAATGAGAGTTGGAGGTAAATACATAACTTTTCAATGTGCTTCTGTTGCGGATGGTCAAGCAAATGTTTGTGCTTTGTTTCTGTTTGATAGAATTGTAATGTGTACGAAGCCATGCTTGCTGATATTGTGGTCTATAACTCCCCGCTGCACTGTATCTTGCTCTCTCATTGGCTGTCGGTCATCGCCGATGTAGTTTTCAGTCAGAACACTTTTCACACAGCAGGATTTTGAATCGCCGACAGGTCCAGATATTTAGCATGCCAAATATCTCACGGGTGTCGGCGACTCGTCGGCGATTCTCTCAGATCGCGTCTTTGCTCATTCACACTGCGTGATTGTCACTCGCGTGAACGAGCTCCGATTTGCCTGTGATTTCGGGCATTTGTCGGCGATTACTCAAAACCTGTCGGCGAGCCAAAATCGGGGCTAAAATCGTGCAGTCTGAACTCGGCTTTAACGAGCTACACCTGGGAGGCGCACCGGCCTTGAGTCTCTCACGGAGAAGCTCTGGGAACATAAAAGGAGGAGCGACGACAGTGAAGGATGAGACAGGACCAGGCCTGGATATTATGCCGCGTTCCAGGCAACCCGTATCCCGTGTTTTTCCAACCTTACCCGTGAAAGTGCACTGGAACAGCAGTCAAAGCCGTGACTTCCCACCCGTGAACTCGTCGATGTACTCCCAGTTACGAGTTCTGACGTCACATAGCCTGTGAAACAACAATGGCAGCCCCTACGGATGCCATGTTTATGCATGTGCACGGTAAAATAAAAGGTATAACAGCTTCTCTTTCTATAACAGCTTCTTCACCTGCTTGAAAGTTTCTAGTAAGCCTAGTGAGACCTTGATTAGCTGGCTCAGATGTGTTTAATTGGGGTTGGAGCTAAACTTTGCAGGACAGCGGCTCTCCAGGACTGAGTTTGGAGACCTCTGGTTTAAATAATAAAATTAAATTCTTAAACAGAACAGTTGGTCCATATTTGACCCAAATATGAGTTGAAACATACCAGCATTTTTAGGGTAGCCTACATTTACATGACAACGATATGTTTAAAACAGAGAAGTTTTTCCTTAGAGTTTTCCGCGTGCAGACGACACCATTGTCAAAACAATCCCCATTCATACGAATCAGTGACAACAACTAGAAACGCTGTAATTTGCTGGCAGGCCATTAGATGGTGATAAAACACTATTAACTGAACATGTACTACGCATGTGCATGACATAATCGTTTTTCACAGATTTGCGTTTTTGTTGTTTACACGGAGACCGTTGCACAAAAACTTGCACTTTGAAACCAGTTTTAAAAAGTTTGCATTTTCAGGCCACCAAAACACCGTTGTCCTGTAAATTAACAGACAAAACGCATAAAAAGTCTTCCGTTTTTAGTTGAAAATGGTGTCGTGTAATCGGCCCTTAGGTTGTTACCAGTAAGTTTAATAACCAAATAATAAAAACTACTATCAAAAAGTCAATAAATGTGTATTTCACATCAAAAGGTGAATGTGAATGAATTGTGATTTTTCAGCTTTTTTGATTTTTGTTGCATAAGAGCAATCATTTTAAGTGTAAACATTTGCTTTGTAAATCTACAATTGTATACTGCTGTGCATCACAATAAGTATATATTTGCAAAACATTATCATACATACTATATATTTTTGTATTTAAAAAAATCTTTTATGTCTTGCTTGTCTGTTGAACTGTGAATGCGTAGCTGTTTAATTGGCTTTCTAGGAAAGCACAAAAATACTGTCATACCATTTCACTGATTATGAAGTTGAAGTCCAGTGCCTAAGGGAACTTCAGCTATAACAAGCTTATCTCATTTGTGTGTCGACCCCAGAGAAACTTGCAGTGAGTACATGTCAAAGTGGAGAAATAGCATGCCAAAAATCAGAAGTTCATGTGCTTATGTGCAGGACACATTCTGAACTGAGAGAGCAAACTGACCTCCACTCACCAAATAGCATTCCATGTGCATTCATATATTAAATGATGTTTACTTCAGTGGTATGAGTCCATGCAGATAACCTCAGATTTATTTGAAGAAATGGGTACAAACATACAAGTACTCTGATGCTATTACATTATAATTAAAGTCAATTACTTTGCCTCCCATCAAGAGGACTGACAAATGAGAGCCAGTGATGTAGGCGACCTTTATAGTTTCCGGTCACAGGGCAGTTCCTCCACGAAACCATCAATCCAGCACACATACAGGTTCACATATGTGGGTGGGTTGCAAATTAAAGGTTATAAACTTGTCTGTTTTGTATCTTGCCAATTATAACATTGGATTCATCAGGACAGTCAAAACAAAATCTCTTCTGCTTTTCATTTGGGGTCATTTTCACTTCAAAATCCTTGCTTGTGTGCTCATAAAAAAAGCAGTCATTAAAGGGTTAGTTCATTAAAGGGTAAATTCTGTCATCAATTACTCACCCTCATGTTGTTTCAAACCTGTATGACTTTTTTCTTCTTTTGAGGAACATATAAGAAGAAATTTTGAGAAATTACTGTTTCCTTTGTACCAAGCGTGCCATAAGAGTCCTGAAAGGTGAAGCCAAAGCGTCTCGATCCCCCACAGGTGGCTGGAAGCAGTATAGGTCATTAACCCCGACCTCTCCGTGAAATGTAGTGGGACGCGAGACAAACTAAACAATCAAATTACACTTTAAACATATTTTTCGAAATAAATTTTCTGTCATTTTAGGCAGTTTTTATCACGCTGGTGTTAGTTCAAGTGTTCGTTCTTTAAATAAGTTTGTTTTTAGTTAGTTATTTGATGCTATAGAGTAGTGCAGGTTTGACGTCACCTTGTAGGTCAACCGGCAGTTAGCAAATTTTATGAAATTTGAAGCATAAATGCCGTCGCCAGAAGTGAAAAGCTAAAGGTAGGCTAAAACGAACTTCATCACGGTCGCTCAACTTCAATGTCACCATCACTAAGCTTCCAACAGCTCTTTCAGTTTTTATCTAAAAACATTTTCCCAGAACATTTGAGTTAGACTAGATTATGAGAGCACAATTATGAGCATAATGAGGCTGTAAAAGCGGATTGAGCTCACCTGTTTGTTGTGATGATGTTTAATATTGCCGACAGCCTCTGTAGTCCCATTTAGCCACTTGTTAGCAACCACCTTTCCACGAGTGGGGTAATACTTATGTAGTAGAATAAAAATTAACACTTTAGAATAATGGTCCGTCATCATAAGTGTCATGAATCCTGTCAATTCCCGGACTACATTTTCCATCATCCTCCTTGCCAGTCACATGCTCATACTCCACACCAATCACCCATTGCCACATACACCTGTAGCACAGTATCTGGACTATAAAGGACTCACTCACACATCACCTGAGCGCGAAGTCTTGTTAACAGTCCCGTTGCATTACTGAGCGTTTATTATCCTGTCTGCCTGTTTGTTGCCATTACTGCCTGTTACCTGTTATTGACCCGTTGCTGCCTGTCCTGACCTCTGCCTTGTCTAACGTCCTGTGAGTGATATCTGCCTGCCTTTTGATCTACTGCCTGTTCCCTGACTATGACCCTGCCTGCCCCTTGCTGTTCCTGTTTGCTCCTGTTCGACCCAGCCTGTATGACCATGCTCACTGTAAATAAAAGCTTGCACATGGATCTCTGTCTGAGTCCCCCTTCGTTACAGAAGACTTCGCACCACGATCCAGCAGCTTTCCCGGAGAGCATCTACACGGTATGGACATTACGCAATTGCTATTGTGGAGTTCGCAGGGCACGCGACCGTTAGTGGAATATGTGCAGGAATATCTAGACATTGCTTACCTCTCTGATCTTCATGACTGTGCTCTGATTGATTTCTTCTGTGATGGCGTCAACCAACCTCTCCAGAATCAACTAAGACGAGAGGGACCGTGTTCGTCACTCAGCAGCTTTATGGACTATGCATTGTTGTCTGTTGGGTCTCTGTTTACTGTGGGGATCGCGGAGGAATGCGGCACCATGGTAGATCATGTAATGGCCGCCGCGCCATGGGACACGCACCAGATGGCGGCTACCATCACAACAGCAACACGTCATGTCTCCGCTGATTGCCCAGAGTCACGTCATGTCTCCGCTGATTGCCCAGAGCAATGTCACGTCTCTGGATCAGTCAGAAAGCGGCAAGGATTGCGTTCCAGTGTGGCTGATCCACCACTGATTTCAGCGCGAGCAGCTGGCATTCCCAAGCATCAACCGGTCGCTTCACACTCGTGCCCGCCGGTCACTTCGCTCTCAAACCCGGTGGCCGCTTCGCTCTCAAGCCTGCCAGATGCTTCGCACGCGAGCTCGCTGGTTGCATCGCTCGCTGGTTGCATCGCTTGCAAATTCGTCTGTTGCAACGTTCTCAAAGTCGTTTGTTGCAACGCTCTCAAATTCGCCTGTTGCAACGCGCTCAAGTTCTCCGGTGGCAACGTACTCAAGTTCGAGTCTGCCGGTTAATACGCACTCAAGTTTGAGTCCGCCGGTTGCTATGCACTCAAGCTCTCGGGATGCGATGGATGAGATGGCCGCTTCGCCAGTGCCCACGGGCAAGATGGCTGCCCCTTCTGTGTCTGGGATAAAAGGGGTCGTTCCAGCCATTGAGTCCACTCCAGAGCCCAAAATGCTTGCCCTGCCAGCGACTCCCAAGCGTCCAGCCCTGCCTGCGCCGCCCAGGCGTCTTGCCCTGCCGGCGCCACCTGAACTCCTTGCTCTACCAGCACCGCCCAAGCGCCTCGCTCTGCCAGCGCCACCCGAGCTCCTTACCTTGCCAGCGCCACCCAAGCACCTTGCTCTGCCGGCGCCACCCGAGCTTCTTGCCCTGCCAGCACCATCTAAACACCTTGCTCTGCCGGCACCACCCGAGCTCCTTTGCCCATGAACCCGCCAAGGCTCCGTTGATTTCCCCAAGAACTTTTTTGGGGGGGGGCAGTATACCTAGAGGTGGGGAGCTGGTGGGTGGGGACCCTGCCCGGCCACTGCCGTTATCGGCCTTTGAACTACTATGGCCGTTTATGGACCCTGACCTGCCGTGGTTACCCAAGCCACCTGACCTGCCGCGGTTACCCAAGCCACCTGACCTGCCGTGGTTACTCAAGCCACCTGACCTGCTGTGGTTACCCAAGCCACCTGATCTGCCGTGGCAGCCCAAGCCACCTGACCTGCCGTGGTTACCTGGATCACCTGACCTGCCGTGGTTGCCCGAGCCACCTGACCCGCTGTGGCCGCCTGTGGCACCTGACCCGCCATGGCTACCTGTGGCACCTGACCCACCGTGGTTGCCTAAGTCCCTGGAGCTGCATTGGAGACCCCGTTCCCAGCTGCCGACAGATCCAATGCACCCACCCACATTCTGTCACGAATCCTGTCAATTCCAGGACTACTTTTCCCATCATCTTCCCTGCCAGTCACATGCTCATACTCCACACCAATCACCCATTGCCACATACACCTGTAGCACAGTATCTGGACTATAAAGGACTCACTCACACATCACCTGAGCGCGAAGTCTTGTTAACAGTCCCGTTGCATTACTGAGCGTTTATTATCCTGTCTGCCTGTTTGTTGCCGTTACTGCCTGTTACCTGTTATTGACCCGTTGCTGCCTGTCCTGACCTCTGCCTTGTCTAACGTCCTTTGAGTGATATCTGCCTGCCTTTTGATCTACTGCCTGTTCCCTGACTACGACCCTGCCTGCCCCTTGCTGTTCCTGTTTGCTCCTGTTCGACCCAGCCTGTACGACCATGCTCACTGTAAATAAAGGCTTGCACATGGATCTCTGTCTGAGTCCCCCTTTGTTACAATAAGTGACTATGCAGGAAGTAATGCAGGATAAATGAGTAGTACTACATTAACACTTCAGCTACTACTATTAACTAATATATAAACAAGCTTAAATAATCAGTAAGTAATATCGAATAATAAAGAATTACTAATTAATTACTAATCACATTAAAGTGTCTGAGATGTGAGCATTTGTCTTTTTTTCCCTTCTCAATGTGATCATGAAATGCATAATTACCCAAGTGTTACCTATACTATTGTAGCGTCTGGAGCGATCAAACACAATTATTCAATATATTTAATGAATTACCCATAACTCTCTCTATCAAAGTTCTGTGAACCCATCCCCCTAAAACTGCAACCAGCATCCCAAATGTAGCTAACACACTGGCAGAACTAGGTGTCCTGTTACAGATACATGGTACTTTTACGATCAGAAAGAATGTTGTAGAGACTAGTGACTCATTCTTTCTGAGAAAGACAAATAAACTCTCTTAATCCTATGCATTCTCTATATAACCACTTTGGAAATGTATATCCAAGTTTCCCATCTCATGACTTTCCTTTTATAGGCTTTATTATATGTATTCATTTTCCCTTTTGAACTATTTTGGTATTAATATTCCAGAGCTGCAATTTATAGTTAACTGAAATTACGTTGGTAACATGTTTGGTATCTAGGGACTCCAACCTTCATTTCCTATTTGGTAATTTATGTTACATGTTACTAACTCTGTGACACGTCAGTATTATAAGAATCTAGAAGGTTCTTCTCCCATTCATCCAATCCAGTGTCTTATGTTAATATCCTGCTAAAGTCACAAAGACTTGTAAAGTTCCCTCTGAGGGGGCAACTCCTTATTGGCTCAGACACCTCAAGAGGGTGTGACACCTTCACCCCTTATATTCACTAATCACAAGATCAAACTCCTTTTCCTCTTCTCTTTTACTGACAAATGCTGATTTTAAGATGATGCTAAGAAGCTAGAAGCTTCTAAGGAACCCCAAGCTTGTGCCAGGCTTAGGCCTAGACCTTCCATTCATCAAGACAACATCAGCAAAGATTCAACGGGAGCCTCTGCAAATTGCATCAGGACAGTTTTAATTCAACTTGGAGAGACATGCAAGTATCAAACTTAGTCTCATTACCTGATACATTACGTATCCTTACCCCTTTTAAAGAAGGGCCTGTTAAAACAAAACTGATGGTTTGCTCAAGGCTGTTGAGCTTCTGAATGTCAAACAGTGCTGTAACGTCTTGCTTCCTGTACTCTGTTTTAGCTCTCTTTCCCTTGGTAAACTGTGTGCATGTATGTGTGTGAATGTTAGAGTAGTTTAAGTGTTTAGTCTAGTTAATAAAGTCTTGTTCATGTCACACGTAAAGTTGTCTGTGTTTCACGCTCATATACTGGAGTCCCTATTCATGCAGATCTTGACTACATGCTCTGATTAGTACTGTACAATAAGATTGTTATTTCCCATAACCTGGAAATGAACATTTCTTAGAATTAATAAACAATTAACACTGTGTGTTCATTGGACAACAGGTTAATTGATTGTAATATTAATTTTATTACATTAAGTTAATTTTATTAACTGATCCAAATATTTACAATTAATTATAACTAGTTATGATTAATTATTCATATTTATTTTGAGCTAATTTGCTATACTATGCAGGAACTACTAGTGATCTGGGTGGCATTTCCCAAAAGCATAGTAAGCCTAAGTTGATCTTAACTCCATTGCCACCAATGGAGATACGATCAATTTAGGCTTACAATGCTTTTGGGAAACGCTACCCTGGACCATTATTTTAAAGTGAAAAAGATGTTTTTCACTTTAAAATAATGGTCCAGATCACTAGTAGTTCCTGCATAGTGACTAGTTAACACTTGAGTAATTAGTGATGCAATTAGTGACTGATTACTTCTCAGACACACGATAAAGTTATTTACAATTTGTCAGTTAGTTAATCGTTATTAATGATGCTAATCTCATTTAGTAATTATTGATTAGCTAATAAGGTAATCTCCCAAATTCGATATTACTTACTGATTAATTAAAGGTGCCATCGAACGTTTTTTTTACAAGATGTAATATAAGTCTAAGGTGTACCCTGAATGTGTCTGTGAAGTTTCAGCTCAAAATACCCCATAGATCTTTTTTAATTAATTTTTTTAACGGCCTATTTTGGGGCATCATTAAATATGAGCCGATTTATGCTGTGCGGCCCCTTTAATTCTCGTGCTCTCCGCCCACGGAGCTCGCGCTTGTCTTAAACAGTGAATAAACAAAATTTACACAGCTAATATAACCCTCAAATGGATCTTTTCAAGATGTTCGTCATGCATACTGCATGCATGCGTTGGATCATGTGAGTATAGTATTTATTTGGATGTTTACATTTGATTCTGAATGAGTTTGAGGCTATGCTCCGTGGCTAACGGCTAATGCTACACTGTTGGAGAGATTTGTAAAGAATGAAGTTGTGTTTTTGAATTATACAGACTGCGAGTGTTTAAAAATGAAAATAGCGACGGCTCTTGTCTCCGTGAATACAGTAAGAAACGATGGTAACTTTAACCACATTTAACAGTACATTAGCAACATGCTAACAAAACATTTAGAAAGACAATTTACAAATATCACTAAAAATATCATGATATCATGGATCATGTCAGTTATTATCGCTCCATCGCCATTTTTCGCTATTGTTCTTGCCTGCTTACCTAGTCTGATGATTCGGCTGTGCTGCTCCAGACGTTAATACTGGCTGCCCTTGTCTAATGCCTTTATAATGGTGGGAACATGGGCTGGCATATGCAAATATTGGGGGCGTACACCCCGATTGTTGCGTAACAGTCTGTGTTATGTTGAGATTCGCCTGTTCTTCGGAGGTCTTTTAAACAAATGAGATTTATATAAGAAGGAGGAAACAATGGAGTTTGAAATTCACTGTATGTCATTTCCATGTACTGAACTCTTATTATTTAACTATGCCAAGATAAATTAAATTTTTAATTCTAGGGCACCTTTAAGCTTGTTTCTATATTAGTTAATAGTAGTAGCTGAAGTGTTAATGTTGTACTACTCATTAGTCCTGCATTACTTACTGCATAGTTACTTATTATTGACAGACCATTATTCTAAAGTGTTACCGAAAAAAATGCGAGAGTGTCTTGAACTTGTGTTCACCACAGACCTTATTTCAGCCATTTAACCAAAATCCCGTTCCAAAAACCTATGGATTTGGCCTACAGAGTGATGTCATACCTGCACCACTCTATAAAAACGGAAGTGAGACATCATGATTGACAGCTAAGATTGACAGCTTCTCTGAGCGAAGTAGTCACTGAGGCACCAACTGACTTTTTTCTGGATTTTCGTGAGGGGATTGGAGCTTTAACTTTAATTTCTACATTTCCAAAACTGTTTATTTCACACCGACATCTGAGTGTGGGCAGGACCTTGATATCGCGGCTCGACTTTGTGCTCACTACTGCACAGACTCGGGTTTCAAGTTCACTATGCGCAGACTCGAGACTCAAGATGTCAGCGCCATATTGGCACACTGGCGGCTTTAGTTACTACAATGGAAAAGAGTGAAGGTGCATCGTACATCTTTTTTTTTTACAGTCTGTGGTACATAGAATAGAAGTAAATGGCAACCAAAATTGTTTAGTTACCAACATTATTCAAAATACATTTTTTATGTTCCACAGAAGAAAGAAAGTCATAAGGTCGTAAACGACATGAGGGAGAGTAAATGATGACATTTTCATTTTCATTCTGCCTATTTTCATTTTGGGCAGTCTATACAGCAAGACTTCATTTTATTTTTATAGTGCTAGGTGAATGCTGTGTTGAACTACATTTTGACATTTTCTGGAGCATTTAAGTGGTGTTTTCCCATGCAGAAGTCTCTGCAACAATGCTGTGGGTGGTTTTTAGGGTGTTTTTATGTATTTTCTGGGTGGTTTCTAGGTGGTCAACAGAGGCCACCCCCACGTCTCTATGATATTCTCTTCTCTATATGACTCAGGTCCCTCCTTACCTTGTCCTGAACATCTCTGATTCAGCGTCTGCTCTAAAAATGATCAAATTAGTCCATAATTAGGGTGTACTTTACCTAAATGAGCACTAATGAGTAATTAGCTCTTATGTAACTTCATCACATTGGTTAGTTTCCTGTTGGACTGAGCTGCTGGGTCAGCGGTCTCAGGCATTTTTGCCTGTTAATTTTCCCATGGATTGGCTTATGCCTGTCTGTAGCTCAAACAGTGGAGCATGGCACTACTGTAGCAACTCCAATGTCATGGGTTTGATTATAAGGGAATGCATGAACTGATAAAATATGTACCTTGATTTCAATGTAAGCAAATTTGGATAAAAGTGTCTGCCAAATGCATAAATGTAAATAAATTATATACAGTAAATGCATTTTTATATGCAAGAGTGCACACATATAAATATGCAAAAGCAAACATATGCATACATGCTGTTTGTTTGACCATGATGATGAAGATATGTTCTGGTGTGGTGACAAACACAAATACTAGGAACAAATATTATCATTCTTGCTTCATTTCCATCTTCAGTTGCATACAATGGCACAGCGTGAGATTTCCAAAACTATTAGATAAAGATGTTTTAACGTGCAATTTATCAGCATAATGCAGTAATGCAACACAATGGCCATTTAGACCTCGCCATGTGATAGCGTTTCACTCCTTTTCATTCCACTCTTGGGAAATGTCATATTCATAATGACTCGGCGCTTGAGTGCTTTCATGAGGCTGTTTTTTAGTCTTCTGTCGGAGGTCTTGAGGGTGACGACTGATTTCCGCTCTTTAACAGACGTCTTGATGGAGCTAAATTGAGCAGTGGATGGAAATGTGGAGTGATTGACACTGCAAGTGAATGCGTCAGTTTGACTCTTTGCTCACCATATGCATTAAAATAGTATTATGGGAGACAAATCAAACTGTTATACGATTATAGTGTACTACACCATTAATATGTTGTTACGACATTGTAATAAATGTGATAATGCTAAATAACTGTTAGATAATGTTTTAATTTCAGATTGTTCTCATTTTTTTTCTCATTTTAAGACACCGATATTGTGCAAAATCAGAAACACTTCAAGATTAAATCCCAGGATCTGTTCCTGTGGCATTTGTCTTGAACATGACAGAACTATTATTCCATCACATTAGGCACAGAAAATGAAACATGTGCTCATTATACAAGCGTGACTGAACAGGTTAACACTGCTGAGGGTCTTTGCTCTCTTTCTTTTGGTCTGACAGTGTGGATGGTAATCTTTCTTCAGTAAAACTCTTAATTCTGAGAATGAATTTGGGCACCAAAAAAACAGGCACCAAACTGATGGCATTGTTTGGGCAAGTGTTGATGTGTTTTGATAGCATCACATTATTTACACTTTAGGGGAAATTAAACTATATGTCTCATTTACTGTTCACTTTACCATGGGATAGGTTAAAGTAATTTAACATGACTTTACTTTATGAAATAGCACACATGTTAGAGAGAGTCCAATTAAATTCTATTAGTGACAAACGCACAGTTGAGATTAACTTACAGAATTTAAGCATATTACTTAAATTAAACAAGATGCTGTTGCTGGATCTCAAGGTTGATCGTTTAACATTAACACATTATACATGCATGGATAATAAAGGTTTATTTCCAGGAACTGCTAATGGAGGTGGAAATGTAATAGTGAGCAGAGTGAATAGTGAAAATCTCTCATTTTTAAGAGGAAGTACTAAAAAAAAAAAAAAATCACAATGTACTAATAGTAACAGTAATATATATGCAGTCATATATGTAGTCATATACAGTAAGTATGTAATACAAACGGTACTCGACTAGAAGTATTTTGCCATTGCAGATACTGTCGTTGCAGATGCATTTGCAGCTTTTCTACAAGTTATCAGGCGAACACATCAAAGCGCATTTTCGTGAATAGCAGTCAATGTAATATGTAAGTATAGTATACACTACTGTTTAAAAGTACATTTATAATACTTTTATTCAGCAAAGGTGCATTAAATGCTGTTAATTTGAAATTTCTATTCATCAAAGAATCCTGGAAAAATGTATCACAGTTCACACAAAACTATTAAGCAGCACAACTAATAAAAAATGTTTCTTGAGCGGCAAATCATTGGTTATGACAATGATATATTAAAAACATGAGTAGTCTATCATATAATTGAAGTAAAACAGCCATTCTGGATTGCATTTCCCAAAAACATCATTAGCCAACTATGGTCGCAACATCCGTCTTTACCAGTATAGTTCAATGATTTGGTGTTTTCTGAAAGTTGTGTGGTTGGATTTAATCTTCTCGACCGGTTAGAAGCATAGTTTCTTGTTATAATGGCACGTGGACTTAAATTCTTCATTCTTTGAGAAAATAAACATGCAGTATATTCTATGTCCTCCATTCAAAATACAAATTCTATTCTACATCTTAGTTTGTTAAATGCTCCATGTGGTGAAAATCAAGTTTTTAATGTTGTCTATATGTCTATGTGGTGTTTTTAATATGCATTAAGATAAAGCATGTGCAAATTCATAAGTCAACACCATTGCTGAGTATTTTCTCTTTAAAACTGCAGTGATCTAAAGACAGTTTCAAAAATGCGTTTTGAAATCATTGGTGAAATCTTACGTCACAAACTACCTTTTAACCAATCACGTCAACACGCCGGTAGGCTTCAGCATATCATTAACTATGACTGCTCTGAAGCAAGGGAGTCGTGTAATATTAGCAAAACATTATTAGTTGTTTGATAATACAGTCAAGCAAAAGGCTAATCATATTATTTATCGTTATGTGTCCGATGTTGTAAAAAGCGATACCATTGTGCAGCGTTTACCTCAGTAAGTTGACCGAGTGGATCTCTGAGCTTGTGCTAGTGAGTGGAGGCGGGGCTAATTAGCATTTTTATAGATCCGCGTAAATGAGGCAAGGGTGTAGAGTTACATTCAAGCTACACTATAGACCCCTTAATCGCCTACGTCACAGTGACGTCACCGCTCTAGCTGGAGGCAAAACATAAATAAGAACTCATAGCAGGCACGCTAAAAGTTTGAGGTTTTGACTTAAAAATGTCGTCTTGCTGTGTTTTTGGCTGCCAGAATAGAAGGAACAGGACTTTTTGTTCAAAACTAAAGTTTTACCAGATCCTGGCAGACATTCCTTCACAGAAATCAAAAAGATAATTGTGGTTGAAAGCAATACGGCGTACAGACTGGCCGGAGACGATCATAAATAATACTCGTGTTTGCAGTGGACACTTCATATCAGGTAAAATAACCGATGCATATGTAATGGTGTGTTGGTTTTATCTAGTACAAATCAGCAAGTTTCAGTTTTATAGGTGAAAAGTCGCCAACTTTCAGTGCACTAGCTAGCTTAAATGTTAAACAAACATACAGCGATAGATAAGTGTGCCATCCTTTGAATGGTCTCTTAAAATAATCCACATTGCTAGCCATAATCATAGTTAGCCCAGCGTTAGGTTACATTAGACAATAAGCCTTGACAAAATTCCCCGAACCATCCGAAAGTGCTTCATATGTTGTCTAGGAAATATTTACAAAAATAGCTGTCGCGGTCCCGCAGAGTCAGTGACTGTATATATTCGGACATTGTCAACATTGAGTCCAGCGTCTCTTTTTGCCTCCAGCTAAGCCCTGCCCACCAGGAAATGTGCAATGTTTACAAACTTTTAAGGGGTCTATATTGCCAAAAATTTTGGGACGTCTGCCTTTACATGCACATGAACTTTAATGACATCCCATTCTTAATCCGTAGGGTTTAATATGGTGTTGGCCCACCCTTTGCAGCTATAACAGCTTCAACTTTTCTGGGAATGCTTTCCACAAGGTTTAGGAGTGTGTTTATGGGAATTTTTGACCCTTCTTCTAGAAGCGCATTTGTGAGGTCAGGCACTGATGTTGGACGAGAAGACCCCGGAGTGACTTAATAGGGAACCTGCGATTGAATTAAATATCTGGGGAAAAAAGCAAAACAAAGGAGAACAAAAACAGTGAAATATTCCTCAGTAGTACTGATTTACAGCAATAATCTGACATTAATTAGATCTCGAAAAGAGTCATTACTATATACGTTATTCTACCTTCATGATGTCATTGAACTACATTGTTAGACCAATGTGTTTTGAATGTCGGATGTGCAACAAAATGGCTACGGTTTGGGGAAACAGTCGTGACTAGCTAGTTCATTTCTTGAATGATACATCATACCACACTGGTTAAGCAGAGGTTATGTTGCTCTACAGGAAAAAAACCTGTGGTGAGTCCTGCTGTCATATGCCCATGGAGCTTTAAAAGTTTAAGAAAGTTATAAAACTGAAAAGTTTGAACTATCTTGTTAGAGGCACTGTGAAGTCAATGGTAAAAAAAAAAAAAAAAAAATGAACACATGGTAGAAGTCAGACACTATAAGGTTAAGGCTGCCTGACTAAATTGAGCACAAAGGATAATTGACAGACAAGTGACTGAGAGAGCTGCACATATGACGCCTTTATGGTCAAGTGGCTAGATGAAAGACAGGACATGTGTAGAGTTCTTTGAGTTAGTTACATTTAGAGTTTGCTGAAAGCCATGTGACGAAAACCTGAAAGCCTTTTGGAAGGTCTAATGATACTAAAAGTGAGCTATAATTGATGGAAACCATGTACATACAGTACACCTTGTCAACAACTTTCCCATTACCGCCACACTCTTGACTTGCATCTAAATGTCTAGTTCTCATGACAGCTTATTGTGGCCTAAAAGGCTGCCAAATTAGACAGCAAGAGACCGTTAGACAACATGCAAAGCAACCACAGCGTAATTTAGGGCTGATTTATCTGAAATAATGACGTTATTTTCACAAGACGTCTGATTATTTCAGACTATTATTAATAAATCATGTGGCACATTTTAGTGTCAATTGTGTTATGATTAAATCATAATAGGAGTCAAGTTAAAGTAAAAAAAATAATATGATTCATATGCATTCTTTAATGTATTTGATGCAAGTACTTATTTAAAAGCTATTTAAACTAAAGTGGAACAATGTGTAATTGTTTCTTATGTTGGCTGAAAACAAATTTATCCACAGTGGGAAAGACAAATAAATCCAAAACTCATAGTAATATAATACGTTATTAATACTAATCACTATAAGGCATTCAAATCATATGTAATCAACAGTATCCACATTTAACAGGTTATTAAACCCATTGCCTCCAGTCTGTATAATGAATTTCAGTCCAATTTACAAACCTTATACCCCAAGAGTAATACATAACAAATGTGATATAAATACGTTTGAGGCCTTATGTGCAAGATAAGAGATACAATTTTAAATGATACTGACGACTGGTTTCTGCTTATCAGATTGGATTAACAGTTTAGTATGGAAGCCAATATAACTGCACAAATCCCTTGAGTCAAAGCAGAGAATCTCCTAGAATCAAATACAGAGTATCTTTAAAATGAAAATTAAACCTTTTCCTGAATGATTTATCAGTAGGCTCACATACTCAGATGTCAGATACTTGTGGTTGTTCAAAGCAACACACTCTCATAACAAGACGTCACTCTGGTTTTAATACTGCACCACTAAAATGTCATTTTGGTGTCATATGCAACAATACTTTACCCAAAGCTATTTGAACTTGTAGGGATGAAATGAATGAAAAATTCTGTCATTTAGTTCCAAAACTGTATGATTTTCTGTCTTCCACTGAGCATGAAAGAAAGTTTCTTCTTTCTGAGATGCTCTTTTTCATATAAAAAAGGAACACTGATTTTTACTGTTAGGCACCAAATATGAAAAAAGCACTATAAAAGTACACACACACACACACACACAAATGTGGTTTTTCAGCAGTTCTTTGGGATGGTTGAGGTGCTACAGTATATAGCACCGTTACCTGTTAAAAGAACACTCCACTTTTTTGAAAATAGGCTAACTTTCCAATTCCCTTAGAGTTAAACAGTTGAGTTTTACCATTTTCAAATCCATTCAGCTGATCTCAGGGTCACAGCATAGCTTAGCATAGTTCATTGAATCTGATTAGACTGTTAGCATCTTGCTCAAAAATGACCAAATAGTTTCGATATTTTTCCTGTTTAAATCTTGACTCTTCTGTAGTTACATCGTGCATTAAGACCGACGGAAAATGAAGTTGCGATTTTCACAACAGATATGGCTAGGAACTTGTCTGGCTATCACCAGACCAAGCTCAATTTAAAACTGAACATTGGCCTGGGGAGTCTGCTATGTATTTTCTACTGCACAAGAGGCGTGATTAACGAGCATTATTCACGCAATTGGATAGTCCTTCAACCACTCAGATCAACGATCCGGGTGACATATACTTTGCAGAGCGACGCGAAAACTCCAGACAGGTTTAGTTTGTATTGGTTTGTAGCATTGATCAGCAGTTTGCAGAAGCAGCAATGGCATCGAGCGATTTTTGCAGGTTGTGCAAAAAAACATGAAAGCGAGTGGTATTTACACCCACTCGAGCGATTTGTTTGTTAAACTAAAGAAGTTATTCAGCATCGTCGAGAGGTTAAAAGGAATTGGATTGACGGTCATGCTTGCCGTCGCTTCTCTATCGTCATCGTGTTATACCCGCCAATAGCGAGCAAGGTGGATAAGCCAGTCTGTGATTGGTTCCCGTATAACAGAAGCAGTAGAAATGAATGTACGGGTTTCCAGACTGAGTTGCCGGGCGAAATCAAATCGCTGGCAGATCAGGCTGGGTTTCCCCAGTCTAGCTAGGAACTATACTCTCATTCCGGCGTAATAATTAAGGAACTTTGCTGCCTTGCCATGGGTGCAGCAAGCGCAATGAAATTATACAGAGACTCTCACAAATGTCTCCATGGTTGCAAGGCACACTTCCTGTGCAAAGAGGGGGTCACAGCCACTGCGATATGTCATTTCGCCTGCTGCACCCATGGTATGGCAGCAAAGTTCCTAGATTATTACGCCGGAATGAGAGTATAGCTCCTATCAAATGGTGTTCCTTTAAGCCCCTGATTGACTGAGCAATTACAATAGGGTCCTCACACCATCGGTGCTCAGGTCCTAAATATTTCATGAAGAAAATGTAGTTCTTAACATTTTTGCCCCCAAGCCCCCCCTAAGGAAATATTTTGGTCCTCAGAAAACATAAAAGTGATTCAAAACAGCTTATGCCATTGTAGTAAATTCCCATTCATAGCAAACATATGAGAGTGGAGTAAAGTGTGAGTGGAGTATTCTTTGAATGAACGTAAACTGATAAGAGGCTCGAGAGTAGGAGGTGTTTGTGAAGTCAGTTATATATCTAAACTATGTCACTAACTTCAATAAAAAAGGCAACATTCATATATGAACTACTTTGTGTTATTTATTTAGTCAAATAATTAACAATATTAAAGTTATTCATACACAAGAAAAAGGCATTTTTACAATTATACAAAAGGCCTTTAACTTGATAAAAATATATGAGCAAAGTTCAGCAAAGTTTTTAACATGCTGATCTTTTAGAGGCTTTAGAAATTTGTGTATAAAATATGATACAGTAGGCTTTATAGGGTTAATGTCATTGTGCAACATTCTACTGTTTCTAATTCTTATGAATTTACATTGAAGAGCTGGAAACCTTGAGCAGTCATTGAATGCAGTGTGCTAAAAATTCACATCCTGTGAGCCATTTAGGATAAGCAGACCTCAAATAACCATACAAGAACACATCCAAACAAATATGCAATCCTCTGCAAATTGTCTACTTTGATGATAAGAACATGAATTAGCATGAGTAAGACTGGTTGATGATGATGTTTTAGCAGGTGGTTGTTTTGCTCATAGTATGTGATATAGTGGATGTACAGTATAGCCACAGAAGCAAGTCATATCCTATTAAAATAGATGACATTCATTGTGGTATATTGCTCCATTTTAAAAAGGTAATTTCCTCAACAGTGTCTGAAACGAAAAGCACTCGTCCATTAGCACACAGTCTGTATGAGGACATTTACCGGACGGATATTGTGCAGGTCCAGCAGCCCTGCGATAAAGCCATCGGTTCAGGCAGAGGTAGCTTGTGTGTAATTTAGTTTGGCAAAGGACTGTGATGGAGAGATGAAAGATAAACACATGCCATCTGCCAGAGCTCTATTACTATCATTGCTGAGGTGAGTGGGCAGAGCAAACTTTCACTGTTCACTGTGACATCTCATCATAATAAATGAAAACACTCTTTTATTGGCTATCTCTTCGGTTTACTAGATTCCCTCATCCTAAAGAGACACCCACAAACATATTTTTCAAGTCAATGTGCTTTAGCACAGGGTTTTTCAATATTTTATGGCTCATTTCCACCAAAGAATATACTTTAACAAGAAGTGACACTCAATATAACGTTCCATTGCAACAACGCCGCCCAGCAGCAGCAACGCGTTTCCGCCATTTTGGAGTGAAAGCCACTCGTCGGTCCACTAGTTTCTATGGCAATATCAGCTGCTTTGTTAAGAAAAAAAGTACATTAAAGGGTTAGTTCACCCAAAAATTAAAATTCTGTCACTTATTACTTACCCTCATACCGTTCCACACCCGTAAAACCTTCATTAATCTTCGGAACACAAATTAAGATATTTTTGTTAGGCGACGAGGATATTTTTGGTGTGCCAAAAAACCCCAAAATAACGACTTATTTAGTGATGGCCTCACGGAGCCATCTGCTTTTAAAGGGCACCTATTATGCAAAATTCACTTTTACATGGTGTTTGACCATAAATGTGTGTTGGCAGTGTGTGAGCAAAACCACCGTAGAATGAGAAAAATCCACCCAGTGGTTTTTTTACAATCTCAATAATTCATAAGCACTGTCTCAGAACGCCCTGTTCTAAGATTGCTCTCACTGTGACGTAGAATTGCGCTAAGCCCCACCCACGTGGTTTGATTGACAATCTGGTTTTGGCATAGACCCTGCCGTCGGTGATCTGTCAACCATCCTCCATTGTTTCAATGACAGCCGGTAATGTCTCCTAAGAAACATAAGTGTTCTGTTGTGGGATGTAATCATGAACATAGTAGTTTTCACTTACTTCCGACATCAGAGCCACTGAAAACGCAGTGGATGGATTTTATTTACGAAGGAAAGGCGCCACTCAAAATCCCAAAATACGTTTGTTTGCTCGAATCATTTTTTGACTTACTGTTTTGAGAACGAGGGTCAATTCAAAGCAGGTCTTGCTTCAAAGTTAATCCTTAAGTGTGGATCGTTGCCTACTGTTCGCGATCCAACGTCACCTCCAGAAGTAGTAAGTGTATTTAATGTTTTTTGAGCAAATACTCATTTCTGTCGATGTCAGCCAATTCAATAACAAATGCGTCTAAAGTTGTTGTCGTCGTCGTAGAATGTCGGTGTATATAATTTAAACCTTGTTTGTATAGTGTGTATCTAACGTACTTAGCAAACGTCATCACAGTATTTGTGTTTGTAGTTTAAAAAAATTGCGCGAACGTTATCACAGTGTGTGTGTGTGTGTGTTGCACATTCATAATTGCAAAAGGGGCGCGATTAAAACTCTATAAGTACATAAATGTATCAAATAACCTTTCAGAGACGTCCTGCTCCATTCTCAATTGTGTTTCTTCTGCCGGAGTCTCTTCATCATCTGGGTTTGATTCCGGTTCAAACATGTAAGGCTGAATGCCAAACAAAACAGCGGGTCTCTCATTCTCAGCCATTCTGCTTCTACCGACTGTTTACGCCGTCATCCAAAGGCAGGGCGGGGATATGCAGCTCATTTATATTTAAGGTGGTACACACCAAAACAGCTCTTTTTAAAACAGGCCCCAAAAATGACATTTTCAAATGGTTATAATAAATTAACTGTGGGGTATTTTGTACTGAAACTTCACAAATACATTCTGGGGACACCCAAGACCAATATTACATCTTGTAAAAAGGGGCATAATAGGTGCCCTTTAACTAAAATATCTTAATTTGTGTTCCGAAGATTAACGAAGGCCTTACGGGTGTGGAACGGCATGAGGGTAAGTAATAAATGACAGAATTGTCATTTTTGGGTGAACTAACCCTTTAATGTAAGCCATGGTAGCAATACTGTATGCTTCCATTATTGTATAACAGTAAAGTATGGTGATCACTCATAAAGACCCCCCTCCACTAAAAAAAATGATTCTGGTCAAAATATATGCAGAATATATGCCAAATATATGTTGTAAACGGCACATCTTTAGTATACAAAATGCACAATTCCAATTGCAAAAGGGGGGAAGACCTGAAATACATGCTTTTTGTGTAATTTAAGCAGTGGATTAATAACACTGCTTCTGAATTCATTAGTCCATTGTCCCTTTTTTCAGGAAATTACAGCCATGGGCTATTTTCACTATCTTTATGAGTGATGGTGGGGTAATTGACTTTCACCATTATTTTTACTCTTGGTTGTGAGCGAGATACTGCAGAATCTATTCAATGTTTCTGCAACTTTATGATCTCCCACAGCATAGCTAAAAGCTCTGCCCCAGCATATCTAACCCCTCTTACACAGCCACCATTAAACATGTGTAAACATTCATGTCTTTTAGGTTTGAATAATCACTTACAGAGGCTATCAATAACATTACGCTACAAACACACTATGACTTTCCAATGTCCTGAATGGGATGCCAGCACACCACTTTGTGATTAATTTATCTGGCAGTTGCATCTGATAAACAGAGACAGAGTTGGTCAAAGTCACTGAAAACCAAAGAGACACATTTTAGAGTAATATACAGTTGCAAGAAAAAGTAAGTGAATCCCAAATATACCTGGGTTGCCAACTTTGGCTGAACATATATGACTCTTTGGATCCAACAAATTATTTTTAAATTTTTTTTTTAAAAAAAGGGTTCACTCACACAAAAATTAAAATTCGGTCATCATGTCGTTTCAAACCCCTAAGACTTTTGTTTATTTTCAGAACACAAATGAAGATATTTTAATGAAATCTAAGAGATTTCCATGCATCCATTGACATTCTACACAACTGACACTTCAAAAAGTTCATAAAGAGATTGTAAAACTAATCCGTATTAATTTAGTGGTTTAGTCCAAATTTTAGTTTAGTCCAAATCTGAAGAGTCTATTACTTTATATGATGAACAGTTTGAATTTAGGCTTTTATTCACATATAAACATTGATCAACTCACACATTAGTTATGGTAAACAGAACCTTAAACATGCTTGCATGACGTGCAAGAATCAAAAGGGTTCATTCTTGTGTGTTACGCAGCACGTTTGAGCTTCAGCAATAACCAAAGAATTTGTTCTTGCACTCCAAATCGCAAGTGCAATGATATACCTGTCACAAAAGTCAGACATGAGTATGGAATCAACAAAACGTTTAATGAAGAGACTTCAGAATATAACAACTCTGAATCATAAGGCAATGTTAAGAATCCACACAAGTAACTTAGCTTGGTAATCAGTCTATGTTTCTTGTTTGCAGGTCCCAGGACAGAAGAAGACTCCGGGGCTGCCGGACAGATGATGAGGACGAAGAAGACAGGCAGGTCAAAGTGGCAGGTAAGTAGTCAGGTGAGTCTACTAGCGATGAGACCAGACAAAGGTGTGAGAGTGGTTTAAATAGCAATTCATGATTGGTGACAGCAGGTGCAGGTGGTTAGTCCAGGGAACGAAAACAAGTGGGAGGAGCTGGGGAGTCTGGCAGGTGAGCTAGCGAGCAATATTATTACTGAAAAGCCATACGTTTGGAGCTGGTTATGTGATGCAAATGTTAAAATGTATTAGTTTAGAAATTAAAAGTGAAAAGTGTTTTGAGCTGATAACATTGTCCAAAGCATAGCATACTGGGGGTGGGGAGGGTTGGAGGAGGGTTGATCAGAAATGGAAAATCAGACAGCAAAACATCTGCCCGGTCCTAATCATTTCTGTTCCCCTCAGGGAATTGCTACAATGCCAATGTACATGACAGAAGAGTCGGCCCTCACCTGCCAATCAACAACACAAAAAACACTTTATTGGCTTTTCTAGCTTCATTCATAATATTTCCCCAGTGCAAACTGGCGAACTTACAAGGCAGAAAATCAGTGATGAGAAGAAGCAATTCACAGAGCTCTATTCATACAGCTGTCAGTCAAAACATAAAGCAGCTGTTTCTGCTGGACTGTGCTGACCTTTCTCACAGCAAACCCCGGAGACCAGACGATGAGAGAGCAAGAAAACAGCTAAAGAATGTGTTCATGGCTTCTAATCAACATGTTAGAATGATTTCTGAAGGACCATGTGACACTGAAGACTGAAGTAATGATACTGAAAAAATTCAACCTTGCCATCACAGGAATAAATTACATTTGAAACTATATTAAAATACACCATCGGGCATAACATTAGGACCACTGACAGGTGAAGTGAACAACACTTATTAGTAGGTGGGATATACAGGTGCTGGTCATAATTAGAATACGAAACTTTCATTTATACTAGATTCCCTACATGTAAAGTAAAACATTTCAAAAGTTTTTTTTTAAATAATTTGTTCATTAGAGCATATAGCTCATGTAAGTCCAAAATCCAGTATCACAAAATATTAGAATATTTACATTTGAGTTTCATTAAATGACCATTCCTACAGTATAAATTCCGGGCATCTCTTGTTCTTTGAAACCACACTAATGGGGAAGAATGCTGACTTGGCAATGGTCCAGAAGACAATCATTGACACCCTCCACAAAGAGAGTAAGTGACAGAAGGTTACAGAGTGATGTATCAAAGCATATTAAATGCAAAGTTGACTAGAAGGAAGAAATTGGGTAGGCAAAGGTGCACAAGCAACAGGGATGACTACAAGCTTGAGAATACTGTAAAGTAAAGCCGATTCAAACACTTGGGAGAGCTTCACAATGAGTCAAATGAAGCCGGAGTCAGCACATCAAGAGTCACCACACTCAGACATCTTCAGGAAAAGGACTACCAAGCCACTTCTGAAACAGAAACAATGTCAGAAGCATCTTACCTGGGCTAAGGAGAAAAAATATACAGATGATCTGAAGGCTCAATAGTGCCTCAGCAGTGCCACAGGCTGATCACTTCCATGCCACACTTCACTGATGCTGTAATTTGTGCTAGGAGCAAGTCATTTGCTGTAATATGTGCTGCCGCCCAAGTATTGAGTGCACAAATGAACATACTTTAAAGAACTTGAACTTTTCTGTTTTAAAAATAAATTTTTTGATTGATCTTAGGAAATATTCTAATATTTTGAGATACTGGATTTTGGACTTTCATGAGCTGTACGCTCCAATCATCAAAATTTAGGGAATCTAGATGTATCTACATGTAGGGAATATAGAATATATGAAAGTTTCATTTTTAAAAATAATTTACAATAAAAAAATGAACTTTTTCACGATATTCTAATTATATGACCAGCACCTGTATATTAATCAGCAAGTGAACATTTTGTCCTCAAAGTTGATGTGTTAGAAGCAGGAAAAATGGGCATAAGGATTTGAACGAGTTCGACAAGGGCCAAATTGTGATGGCTAGACGACTGGGTCAGAGCATCTTCGAAACTGCAGCTCTTGTGGGGTGTTCCTGGTCTCCAATGGTCAGTATCTATCAAAAGTGGTCCAAGGAAGGAACAGTGGTGAACCGGTCGAAGCGAAGGCGGCCCATGTGGTCCGATCCAACAGACGAGCTACTGTAGCTCAAATTGCTCAAGAAGTTAATACTGGTTCTGATAGAAAGGTGTTCGAATACATAGTGCATCACAGTTTGTTGTGTATAGGGCTGCATAAACCAGTCAGGGTGCCCATGCTGACCCCATTCACTGCCGAAAGCTTCAACAGTGGGCATGTGAGCATTAGAACTGGACCACGGAGCAATGGAAGAAAGTGGCGTGGTCTGATGAATCAAGTTCTCTTTTCCATCACGTGGATGGCCGGGTGCATGTGTCGCTTACCTGGGGAACACCCAGCATCAGGATGCACTATGGGAAGAAGGCAAGCCTGCGGAGGCAGTGTGACGCATTGGGTCACCTTGGAAACCTTGGGTCCTGCCATCCATATGGATGATATTTTGATGCGTACCACCTACCTAAGCATTGTTGCAGACCATGTACAGCCTTCCTACATGCTCCCTCCCACAAAGCAAAAATGGTTCAGGAATGGCTTGAGGAGCACAACAATGAGTTTGTGGTGTTGACTTGACCTCCAAATTCCCCAGATCTCAATCCAATGGAGGCCCCACCTCACAACTTACAGGACTTAAAGGGAACCCCTGGTGTTAAGACTTATATGGCTTAATATAACATAACGTGAAATGATGTCTCTTACTGAAATATGTAGTAGAAAACCCATGAAAGATTTACGTTATTAAAAAAATCCATGACATATTTGGACCAATTTGGACAATGGGCGGCACCATTTTGTTTGCGTTCTATGTCAGTGACATCAAATGGTTGCACTCACTGAGCTACTGACACTGTCCTATCTGTCATATTACTATTTTTAAAGCAACGCAACTTGGAATATAATATACAGTGCCACATTGCACAGCTTTTGTTTGTAATTTTCAGTCGATGAGCCACAAAAGAAGCGATCTAAGTCTTTATTGCTTACTAGCGGTTAAAGGAGAAAAGATTAGGAAGTTGTGCAGAATGTGGACAAATAAAACTTCCTAACTGCGTCTTTGTTCTCTTCACTTTAGCCCTGATGACTGAGGCTTTTTATCTCTCTGTTTTGATGCAACGGTAATCTAGTAACGCATACATGTCTTAATATCCGCGGGGTTTCTTTTAAAAACCAGATCAAACTTTTCAATATGAGCCAGAGCGCAAAATTAGTGAGGATGAAAGCATCCTCATCTAACATCCAACATGTTGTATGATTGACGTTTTAAAATCGTTTGTTCACCAGAATTCAAACACACAGTTAAACATGCTGAGAAGATGCTACTGTTTATGCAATCACAGATATCCTGTAAAAAAACATATCACAGTGCAGTGCACACAAGCTTTGTGGCAGTCTGTCTCAATCGAGATGTGTTATAGGCTGCCCTCGTCAGTCTCCACGACAGGCGCGGCATTTGGTTAAAGGCAGCATACACTTATATCCATCGGCAACTCTAAGCTCTTTCAGCTGTGGTCTTCTAAAAGCCTCAAAAGAACCAGGGCTTGTGAAGAGAACAAAAACGCAGATCTTTAGGAAGTTTTATTCGTCCACATTCTTCACAACTTCCCATTCTTTTCTCCTCTTCTTATCGCTAGTAAAGCAGTAAAGACTTACATTGCTTCTCTTGAGGCTCATCAACTGAAAATTACAGCCAAAAGCTTGCAAACATTTGACGTCACCGACATGGAACGCAAACAAAATGGCCTTGCCCGTTGTCCAAATATGTCGTGGATTTTTAAAATAACGTAAATCTTTCATGGGTTTTCTACTACATATTTCAGTAAGATACATAATATTATGTTATATTAAGCCATACAAGTCTTAACACCAGGGGTTCCCTTTAAAGGATCTGTTGCTAATATCTTGGTGCCAGATACCACAGCACACCTTCAGGGGTCTACTGGAGTCCATGCCTAGATGGGTCAGGGCTGTTTTGGCAGCAATAGGAGGACCAACACAATATTAGTAAGGTGGTCATAATGTTATGTCTGATCGGTGTATATATAGTAGTCAACATTTTAAGTGGATCAAAAAAGTTAATCAAATTTGTCCTAAGAATTAAGTTGTCCTAAGAAGAAGGTTTTAGGACAACTTTGATGAAAGGTTTTGATCCACTTCAAATGCTGACTACTATATATATATATAAGTGTGACTTTAGCAAAAACGACACTTCAATTGAAAGACGCTGGAAGAGAGAAAAGTTGAGAGTGCACATTGAGCTTTTAATTATAGTCAAACTAGGACAAAATACAGCTTATATTAATCTCATAGATAACAATTAAAAGATTAGTGGGATTATTATGATTTTTTTTAAAGAGGATGAGTTGACTGAAAAGCCCACTGAGGTATCTAATCCTTAATCTCAGGATTAATTCAGTGCCGTGTTATGAGATTTCCACACAACCTCAAGACATCCAGTAGTTTAGCTGTGGGATCTTTAGTGATTTACACATGAAGACAAGTCAATGAATCTCAAGCGCAAACCTCAAAGTCACTAGAGTGTTTACAGACATTTGAGAAACTCATCCACTCAACTGCACTATAAATCGACATCATCAGTATTCTAGATGTGCTAGCTGACAGTAAAGCTGCATTCACCGCACTGAAAGACTATAGAGTGTGTTGTATTGAACGCTTTCGAGCGGGTGGATGAAATAAGATCATAGAGACAGGAGGTGTCCAGACTGATTTTCCCCTATACAACACAGAGGGCAGTTGAAGCAAAACTGCAGGCCAAAAGAGCTTTCAGCTAATTTTACCTTAGGGAAATCCAGCAGAAACTATTTTTATTCAGCATTAGTTTTTATTATTGGTTTTCATTTAGTCCTATTGATTAGCTGTTTTTTTAAACAGACAAAAATCTATTCAAAAGGTTAAAAACCCACATCCAGTTTGTTTACTTTAAAACACCCCTTTTATTCAACATGTAATACATTGTAAAAAATGTTTCTTTTGAATTTTTTCACAATGTATTACACTCTAAAACACTTTTATTTAGTATGAGCAACTTAAAATATTAAGTAGCAAAACTTGCAATGTCATTTATTGACAAATATTTGTTATTCAGACTGATTAACTGATGTTTTAACTCTCTGTAGTTTTTGTTGTTGTAAATGTTCATTCACACCAATAACTATTAGCGGCCACACCAGTAGACAATATCGTTCTGTTTATTCGAAGTGCGCTAGTGGTTGAAATGGATACTGCAGTCCAAATTCACAATATTGGAGAGGATTGTTTCTCCTATCCCCTACTCCTCAGATTTGATGCTCACACTGGTTGCCAGTTTGAGAACACGCAACAGGAATGAGCGCAATGGACAATGGAAGGTGAAGAGCTTTGCACTGTAAGTTGATGCGTTAATTCAGAGCTTTTTAGATGGATGCTGAGGCTTTTTAGGTTGGGTAGAACCTGCGATCTTCAACCTAGTTTGTTTGATGTTTTTCGCCAAATGGCAACCTGGGGTGTTGAAAAACTATTGGGTAAATTGGCAGCGGGCGGGATCACAGAACAAAACAATAACAGACATTCCAACACGGAACGCACATTTTGAAGTAGAATAACTGGCTATACGTTGTTTTCCGGAGAAACAAGTGAACTTAGCATATTTCCTAATTCTCTGCAAAAATATTTTTGTGCTTTAGTTCATAATTTACCTATTTACATATTTTCCTGATAATTTACTCACCCCCATGTCATTCAAGTTGTTTATGTCTTTCTTTTTTCAGTCAAAAAGAAATTAAGGTTTTTGATGAAAACATTCCAGGATTATTCTCCTTATATTGGACTTCAATGGACCCCAAATGGTTGAAAGTCAAAATTTCAGTTTCAGTGCAGCTTCAAAGTGCTTTAAACGATACCAGACGAGAAATAAGGGTCTTATCTACAAAACGATCAGTCATTTTCTAAAAAAAAATAAAAATGTATATGCTTTATAAACACAAATGCTCGCCTTGCAAGTGCTTCTGCCAAGACCGCCTTCTGTATTCTTCAAAAAGCTTATGCTGTGTAGGTCCTATGCCTTCCCTACCCAGGAGAAAAAAAAAAAAAAGTACTTTTCTCTAATATACTTAAAGTGCTCTATTTTCATGCACTAATTTTGTACTTAATATACTAAGAATTCTTCTTTAGTACTTAAGAACATCTAAGTGTGCTCAACTGTGCTATTTTGAGACACCATGAAATCTGAACTAAAATGTGCTTTTAGTATACTATCTCTGTATTTAAAAAAAATATTTATATACCACTTATAGTACATTTGAACCCATAGTGTACTACAAGGGGTAGCTAAATACATTTTTTAAATGAACTTCATAACGTTTAAATATGGATTTTTTTTTATACAAACACATCGCTTTGCTTCAGAAGGCCTTTATTAACCCCCCGGAGCCATGTGGAATACACGTTTATTATGGATGGATGTGGATGGAAGCTTTTTCTTCAGCTCATACTCATGGGTCCCATTCACTGCCATCATAAAGCTCAGATGAGTCAGGATATGTATTAATATTTCTTCAATTATGTTCATCAGAAAGAAGAAAGTCATATACACCTAGGATGGCTTGAGGGTGAATAAAGCTTGGGCTAATTTTCATTTGAAAGAGAACTAATCCTTTAAAGCAGGATGGATTCTGATTGGCTGTCAATGTTTTATCGTTGATCAGATGCAAAAAAAAAAAAAAAAAAACTCACTGAATGTGAGTCCAATGATATAGTTTCTCTGTGTCGTTGTTATAGCGGTGATGTGGACTCTGTTATTCTTTTTTATTTAGAACAATTTCTATAACTATATCATTATCGTTATAGTTATTGTCCGTGGTGTGCATAGGCCTCATCTCTATAAAACATTTCCAGTTTGCCCAACAAACTGATACACACAAGTTAGACAAACTAAGAAAGTTCTACATCTATGGAATGTAAAATGCAAAATTATTGACCTAAGTTAAAACATTATTATTTTTACGTTTTTAGAAATGCATCCAACAATACAAAAAATAAAAATAGTGATTAATTAAATAAAAAAATAAAAACCCTGAAAACACTGGTTTATAAAACAAATCTTTATTAAATGAAAAGCATTTTCTTTGTCAAGTACGAAATAGAATGTACAAATACTTTACATTGTTGAAAACAACATCAACACGATGAAAATGAAAGAAAATCCATGTCAGAAACAACACGGGTTCCATAACTGCACAAACCTCTGAGAAACATTTGAAACTGAGTTAGATCTGGGCATCTAGACGTTCAAGCAGCTCAGCATAAGAAACCCACCAGTTTAGTATGGACACAAAAACTGGTCTTAAACGAGTATTCTTAACACTTACATGTCCAGATCTGATCAGTGTGTACAGTGATGGTTCAGGGTGGCACGAAAGCCAACCAAACACCCGGTTTAACGCTGCCACAGTGTTCACTATCAGCACCTGAAGCCAAATGAAGATGATGATATCTGTACGCTGTGACATCATCACAGAGTAAAAAGTGGCATTTTAGGACCAGAAAAGGTCACAAGTATCAATTTACAGTAACATTCACACAAACATTTACTATCGCTCATGCCGTTCCAAAGTGTTATTTTCTGTCTTTTGTGAAACATGAAGATGCAGAATGTCCGAGCAGCTCTTACAAAAGTGAAAAAAAAAAAAAAACACACACACACACACACACACACACACACACACACACACACACACACACACACACACACACACACACACACACACACACACACACACACACACAAAAAAACAACTAACAAGTGGATTGTGAATTATGATGTCAAGCTCCAAAAAGAACAAATGCATATGATATCTCAGTGTGAGGAACAAACCGATATTCCCCTCCACAAAGCTCTGAAAGACTACAAAAGCCCTATGGACTATAAAAATGGTGAGTTCATATAATTGATGTCTTGTGTCTTGCAACCATAAGCCATGATGTCAAACCCGCATCAAAAGCCTTAAATTTTAAGTAAATAATGATTTTCCTCTATTTTCCTCATTCCTCATGACATTAAACCATTATTTCCGTCCACTTTCATTGTTTAAAAAAAACAGTTACTCAGGCATTCTGACATCTCATTTTATGTTTATTGAAAAAAATAAAACAACACAGGCTTGTAACGACATAACGGTGAGTAAATGATGCCAAATTATATTTCTTTAGTATGGCAACAATTGTAACAAACCAATCACAGACCGAAAATTTTCCGTTGCAAATGTATTAACGATGAACTCATTTTACAACTACCAATCTCACCAGTTCTCCACATTGTCTAGCAGTTGTGAGTTTTTTGGTAATAGTGGCTGTGGGGCGTGTCTAAAGGTGCTGGTATTCTGGGATTGGTGCAGCACAGTGTCAGTCACACACAAGGGCGTTAACGGCACTGGACGACGCACAAAACAAAAGGAAACAGACAACACAGGACACGTACAGACATCTGAGTTTGACTGCTGGTGAGGACCACAAACCCCTCCAAATGTCTTCTGAGGGGTCCATGAGCAGAGGTCTCAGCTGCAGGCCCGCTTCAGACTCTTTGGCATTCATCACCAATTAGTTGAAATATTTATTTTCATTTAGATTTATATAAAAATTAGTTTTGAAACGGGAACAAAATAAGTAAAACATCAGACACAGAAGCTCTACTTCCCACACCGCTACGTACTGTAAATTCACAATAAAATGACTTTGTGTTGAACTTGTCCTACTAAAACTCTATCTGTACATATCTATCTACTTTGTAAACCCCTTTGTTTTATTCACACACACACACACACACACACACACACTTACTTACTTGCGCTGTATAACAGCGACACGAACACACGTTTTGTCTTGACCTTATGAGAACAGAAAAGTTCATAAGTATCATCGTCCAATCAGCTCACATGAAATCATTTAGCTCTGCCTCCAGCGCAGCAGCCATCTCATCAGCCTCTGAGCTGCTGCCCTCCTCATCCTCATTGGAGTCTTTACTGGAGCCTCCACAATCATCATCATCATTGTCATTATCATCTCTGGCCTCTTCCAGTTTTCTTTTGTGGCCCCTAAAGATAGAAAATACAGAGGCGTCGGTCAGTGATGCTTGTTAGTCAAAGAATTTTGGAGAGAAATGCTCATTGGTTTAAAGTGGACTGGTTGCCAGGGTTACATATGGCAGTGTTGAGCGCTGTTGACAGTGACTGGTTGCAGCATTGTCTCATCTCTTTTTTTGTCACAATCTTTACCTATGTCTGACAGGCACCAGTGGAGAGAATTGGTGCCAGGAGTCTGGTGCACCTCAAAACTAAAAAAATGCCATCTTAACTTACATTGGGGGGGTTGGGAAGTGGTGTAGGATTTACTTTGAAGCTACGTTCACTCAGAAATTCTTAGTAAATTTCACAAATAATTACAAAAATGGCAAATAACATTGAACATTAAATTTCTAAGCAGAAAGATCAAAATAGCATTTTCTTGTTAAACGTACTCCGATTTTAGAATTTTATTTACAACTTCGGAACAACTTTAAGGATTGGGAACAAACTAGTGTGTTTGTTTAAGAGCACTAAAAGAACAAATGTCATGCTTTATTTCGATGGTCCACGTTAGACATTCTATTAACTAAAAGTAACTTTGCAACTACATGTCAACTAACTCTCATTAAAGTATTAGTAGATGGTCTGCTTAATATCTGCTAACACTTTATTTTGAAGGTCCCCCAACAGAAATTCTTCTAACTAAGTAACTTTGCAACTACATGTAAACTTATTTTACTAACACCAACACGGTGATAAAACGATAATTATTGCGATTTAATTTTCCTTGATAAAACAGTAACAAGAGTTCGATAAATCTTCGATATAATGTTTATGCGCCAAAAGTGGAACAAACCTTGCACTGCGCTGCCATCAACTTTGAGCCGAGTCAAAAAACGGTCTGTGTGGTGCGGTTCAAATGAGTAGCACTGTTTTATTTACTCGCATACGACCACTAAAAAGCACTGTGAGATCCAGTGAGAAGTGCTTGAATTCAGAGAACACCAGAAACATCTCAGTGATTTAAACTAGTTTAAAGCCTGATGAAACAGCACTGACAAACAGGAGAAACGGTGTGTGCCACGATACCGTCAGTTGTGGCCTAATGGATAGAGAGTCGGACTTGTAACCCAAAGGTCATGGGTTCGAGTCTTAGGTCTGGCAGGGATTGTCGGTGAGGGGAGTGAATATCCAGTGCTCTCTCCACCCTCAATACCACGACTGAGGTGAGACCCTTGAGCAAGGCACCGTACCCCCAAGTGTGCACTTGGATGGGTTAAATGCAGAGCACAAATTCTGAGTATGGGTCACCATACTTGGCCACATGTCACTTCACTAGTAACACTAACTGCACCTTGGTATTGTGGCAGAGATATATAATTTTTTATTAATGTAGACATGTATTATATGTATTAAAGGAGTAATGGAATATAATTACAGCATTATATCACCCCATCTCAAAGGTCAAGATTAAAACTGAGAAGTGATGCAGTAAATAAATGCATAGACTATTTGCATATAAGTTCGTGAATAAAAATTAAAATGTGGACAAAATCAGAAGCTTTTAAATGCCTTCTCATTAAAATATAAAAATTAAAATGACGACAGCGAAAGTATAACGCAACCTCATATATGATTGCGACCCACTCACCCCCCCACCCACCGCAACATCAGCAGTTGTTAGTGATTTCCCACCGCGGTAGTAAAAAATTGCCACTGTCCCAGCCCTAAATGCAATCAAGGTTTTTTTTTTTTTAAATCGAATACTTGAATTTAATCAAGGAATCGTGACAGCACTAATAATTATACAAATAAATGTGACAGTTCAATTTTGCAATCAACTAATTAGAATGAAACATTCCAGAGCTGGATAATAGTTTGACTTTTTGAGGTACACATACATAATTTTCTGAAGATTAAGCAGCTTCATTCACCATTTGAACAAAAAATGAACTTGCTATTGATCAAACCCTGGATTCAATGAAGTAAAAACATTTTTACCACAAATAATTCAAATACAGAAACTCGAATGTCATGCTCTCAGCAGAACTGCACTTCTGATGCCCCCCTCTTACAAACACACAGCCTATGAGAAAGAATATGGACGGGCAGTGAAAAGAAAGCACATCTCTCATGAATCTGTATTTCCATTGAAGTGCATCTCACAGTAAGATGATGCAACACATTGTCCTGCTAACAGCCTCTGCCCATGAATACTGCTCTCATAAACACAGAATCCTGAGTAGATGATTCATTTAAAATGTGATGGCCTATTGACTGGTCAAAGAACATCAATCACAGTTCTGCTGGAAGAATATATACTACTGTTCAAAATCTGAGGTCAATGAGATTTTTTTAAAGAAATTAAAACTTTTATTCTGCAAGGACACATTAAATTGATGAAAAGTGACAGTGAAGACATGTATAATGCTACAGATTTCTACTTTAAATAAATGCTGTGCTTTTAAACTTTCTTTTCATCAAATATTCCAGAAAAACACATATCACTTGACTTCAGAAGACTTGGAATACAGAGCACAAGAGTCACATAGAGTTGGATTTATGTTTCTTTTATGGTGCTATTGTGCTCCATGGTGGAAAGAAGTGAATACATGTCGGGAAAGTCTGAATTAATTTTCATTTGTGGGGTGAACTTTTCCTTTAACGCACCCTGCAGTAACGTGTTTGAAACACCAGCTTCACCTGCATGAAAGCTGATCGTATTGACACTGACATACACACACAACTACCTTGTAAGCAAGTTTTGAAGAAGATATGATAATGCTCTGCCAGTGGTAAATAAGCGCCGACTGTCATTATATCTGCTGATAGTACAGACGGCTGCTTTGATCACTGGACAGTATGTGTTTCACATTTAGTGTAATGATGAATCCACTACCACCTGCTGATAAAGAACCAGCCCGACAACATGAATAAAAGATAAAAGCAAAGAAAGGACAGAAAATGGAAAACATTAGGAAAGAAAGTCAACCTGACAATGGAACAGACCGTGTGTTTGATATTTATGGACCGAAAAAAAGAGGCTCAGCATTGCTTTCACATCCTTTCTGTCTGTGTCCACGTACCTTGCATAATTATAAGAAATAAAACCAGGAAGTTTGTCTCACAAAGTTCTCAAAGCCCTTTGAGCATTGCAGTATTATCAAGCAAGTCCACTGTGCATGTACACAAACTGCAGACTTTAGTTTAACAGTGATTCATAGCACCACACAAATTTGAGACTAAAGCACAGCGCTGTTATTCAGACAGCCATTATTCCAAAGTCCTTTTCTTCATGTGATATTTAATGTGGTTAAATCTGAAATCTGCTATAACTAAAAGAATAAAGAACAATATCATCATACAACACAGAAATGTGATCAGGCCAGGTAGAAGAATAGATAACCACATCACATCCAGATAAATGTTATAGTTGAAGGTCAACCAGCACCATGGACATTAACTGCTGGAAAGTGGTGAAGTCCGAACGCCATCCGCGTATATTGGAGAAAAGAATCGGGAGTCAAGAATGCGGAAATTTCAGCGGCATGTTCAAGCAGAGGCACCACCTGCTAGTATCCTTTTAAAAGATCTAATTTAGTAATGTACTAAGCAATGCCAAGATTATTAATATAGTCCTCTATACCAGTGGTTCTCACACTAGGGTACGTGAGGTGACATGAGGGGGTACGCGAACAAAATGCTGAGTTTTGCCATTCATTATTTTTTTTAAATAACCTTAAATCGGAGTATGTATTTCTAACAGGCAAAATGTCGTGGCATCCAATGCGGCGTGCAAATATGTTGCTGCAGATGCTTAAATCGCGCTACATTATCTGACAATGTACCTTTGTAAAAGTGGGGATTTAGCACTGCATAAACAACAAATAGCCTATAAACACGGGCTGTGCACAAAGATCAATTTAAGGCAAAAAAACAAACAAAAAAACTCTTCGATACAAAAACCCTGCGAGATCTTGTTTTAAGGTTGATAATATATTCATCGAGCAAGAAATAAATTTTTTTCTCCAAATATCCTCCGTTCATCTTCGGAACACAGTTTAAGATATTTTAGATTTAGTCCGAGAGCTTTCTGTCCCTCCATTGAAAATGTATGTACGGTGCACTGTCCATGTCCAGAAAGGTAATAAAAACATCATCAAAGTAGTCCATGTGACATCAGTGGGTTAGTTAGAAGTTTTTGAAGCATCTAAAATACATTTTGGTCCAAAAGTAACAAAAACTACGACTTTATTCAGCATTGTCTTCTCTTCCGGGTCTGTGTATATCCACAGTGACACTGCTTCTTCTTCTACGGCGGTTGGCATCCAGCTTATTGGTGCATTACCGCCCCCTTCTGCTCCGTACAGTGACGCTGGTGACATGTTATGTAGTGCGCCCGAGCTTCGTTTACAGTCTGAGGGAGACACACGCTGTATTCAAGCTATTCTACATTGTTTGTATTTTGGTATTGCTATATTTTTTAAAATGGTGCGTAGGTGTGCATGACGCGGATGTCCTAATCGCGTCACTGTCCGAAGCAGAAGGGGGCGGTAATGCACCAATAAGCTGGATGCCAACCGCCGTAGAAGAAGAAGATGAATCTGTGGCTCTGAACGAATCATAAGAGTAAATGATTCAATGACCCATTCATAAATGCAGCCAATTGCTTCGTTACTGAATGAATTAATAAATGACTCGATGACCCACTCACTAAGACAGTGATTTACCGCCACCTACTTGTAATTTTAGTCTAATATTTAAAAGTATCACTTTGTTTTTTACCATCATTCTATTTCCCTACTGAACCTATTGTTATCATTTAAAATTGTATTTAAAAAAGGTACTTACAAAGGTAAAAAAATACACTGGAAAATTAATTTAGGAGGGCAACTATTGTCCCTTAATGGAAAAGGTGTGACTGCAGTCTAAGTGGAAGAGAGGGGGTACACAGAAAGATGTTAAGGGGGTACTCCACTCTAAAAAGTTTGAGAACCACTGCTTTATATGTGGTAAGGGAAAAGCATCAGGTACCAGAACAGATGGTAATAAAACAGGTGAAATCTGCATATGAGAGCACTTCAAGGTTATCATCATTAAATAAAAGTAAGACATAACATGAGTTAGTAATGACATGAGTTAGCCGGAGACATACACAATATAGCTAAAAAACAAAACTATGTATTTTGAATGCTCGGTATAAAATACATCAATAATTAATCACACAGGGTGTGATTCTGTGAAGCAAGTTGGTCCAAATAAAGCAGGTACTGTCAAAAATGGGATTCGAACTACAAATGACTTGTTTAAGCAGTTCAGAGTCGACTCTTTTTTTTGAGTGACAATAACTTAAGGATGCACTTTCAGCTTTCACATTCACATACAGCTACCTTACACACTGCATGAATGGTCTTCAGAATCCATACTAGGGGAACTTTGAATTATCCTCTTGTTTCGCACAAAACAAAAAGTAAATTGACTGAGTTAAGAAGCCCATGCATAACTTTACCTCACACACATTCACATAAGCATAGTTCAATACACATGCATTATGTTCCCCTATAACAGTGTAATTATTCTGGGAGATGCACACGGACAGTTTCTTCAGCAAAGCCATAGATTTGTAAATTCTTTTGAAGTGCTCATTGTAGCAGGTTTGCAGAAAAAACATGTACAGTCCTGATTCCTGGAACGTGTTTATGATTTTGAACAATCTACAGAACATTTACATTTATGCATTTGGCAGATGCTTTAATCCAAAGTGCCAAAAATGTTCTTTATGTAATATTGTGATCTCGTCCCCATAACAGACATTTTGGAGAGAGACACATTCTTTCCGCTGACAGTTTAATGCTTTTGTCCAAAATTGCAGACCAAAACGCTGACCAATAGTGCTGTAAAACAAAAAGTTTGCAAAAAACTGCATTTTCAGACTAGTGTTGTCAAAAGTACCGGTGCTTTGGTACTAAGTCGATACTTACATTTTAAAAACATAACAATAGCAGCCTTTCTGCAGTACCAGTAATACCTGCTCAATACTCATATTTGTGTGCTCCGCAAAGAGTGTCAAAGGTTTCAATTTACAACATGTTTTTGCAGCATTGAGCAATGTAGCCAATCACTGACATGTTTGTTGAGCATGTGAATGCAATGGCCAATCAGAAACATTAAAGTTAGTCAGAATCTGCTCAATACGCTAGAGTTTGTTCAGTGTAAGCTCTGCATGCTCGCAAATAATTTTGCTATAACCAAAAAAAGTATAAACACAATGAAAATAAGAGATCCATTGTGCAGTATAGACACAGGGTGTTTTCACTCACTCTGTGACAGCTTCATTAATTTTAATTGTAAATGCTACACATTGACAACCGTATTAAAATTCAGGACTGAATCAGAAATTGCGATGTTTGACATTGTGATAACCATAGCAACAGACAGGAAAACAAAAACTTGCAATGTACAAGATCAATACACCCGCAACTTCACAATAGTTTGCTATGGTACTGAAATTTGTACCGAGAACTACAAAATTTTACTGGTATTGGTATCTATCATGGTATGGTCAGGCAAAAGGAGGAGAAAGATCTAAGTGCAGCACTCTTATTAAACCTCCCCCAAAAAAGAGAAGATAATTTACAAAAAAGTTGATCACAGAAAAAACATGTGGCAGCAAAACAAAGAACTAAAACTTAAGGCTATAAATACACAAACAAGGGAACTAAATGAACAACAGGTGAACTTAATTAGTGATTAACTGGCACACAAAAGGAAACTAGGTCAACTAACAATGACAAGGAAGGAACACAGGCAAAATGAAACAAAACAGAACAGAATCAAACCAAAACAGAACACACACGGTACAGTATCAACTGCTGTAAATATTTTTTTCATTGTGACCACACTACTTCAGACTACTGAGAATTGCTGTATTCATGATTTGTCTGGAGAGTTTTCTGACAACACCTCAACTCTACCCCCACCGACAGCTGTCTGTGACCCCGCTGACTCAACAACACCCCACACAACATGTCTGAAAATAATATGCATGTTTAGATGCCTCAAGAAAGATTACTTTCTCTGCTGGGAATGCTGCTGTCAGGCTGGAAAACCAGCAGGACAGATGGAAGGTTTCTTTTTAAACTGCAAATAGACTGTGCTAATGGCACAGCAGCATAATAAATAAATAAATAAATAAATCAAGGAAGGAAGGAATATCCCTATTTCTTACAAGCTGTCTCACTCCCTCTGTCTTTCACAGTCTACAAGAAACAGATTACATAAGCACAAAGGCTGTGAGAATGAGAGAATGGGCTTGTGGGAGGAGGATGTGACTGCAGAGCTGTTGAAACTCGGCCGGCTAAAAAATTGTTCCCTATGAATGCACCTGAAAGATTTAAACAGGACAGAGTGCTCCCAGTCGAGAGAGAGAGAGACAACTAGAGTGCAGTGACGAGGAGAGAAAGACAAAAGAGGAAGAACAAGACAGAGAGAAAGAAAAATATGTAAAATATAGAAAGAACAAAAACTGAAAGGAAAAAGCTCATCATTTTCTTTTAATCTTGTTCCAAACCTGCATTTTATTTCATCTGTGGAACTCAAAATAAGAAATAAGAGCAAAGGATGACAAGTAATTTTTCAGCTGAACTATCCTTTTAAAGCCACAAAAGAGGCATTCAATAAACCCTGAAGGTTTAATGGTGTGTGTTCGATTAAACCCACATGGCTTCGTTCGTTCTCATACAGCTATGTGTTAAGCACCATAAAGGGGTGTATTGATTGAAGATGGAGGGAGGCTAACTGATGGTTGTACATGCATGTAGTAGTCAGCGCTGGTCAATACATGTCACATTTTGTCCTGATGCATCCCGAAGAATCAGTGTGAAGATGAGGTCAGAACGAGTGAAGATCAGCCTAACGTGTAAATGAGGCATGAATGTTCCCAATCACAGTTTAGAAGATCATTTCAGACATGGATTTTGTTTACTGCAGCATTCACAAAGACAGACTGCACAAACTTTGAGTACTGTGGCCCATCAATTACTTGGGAAAAGCTTCTGTTTGGGATTGTAGCTTGAACTGAAATGTAGATCAAAGAGAGCTTTTGTGTCAGCTAAGAACACAGCTCAAAAAAAAAAAAAATGTACATAAGCATCATCACTGCAGCACTGTTTTTCCTCTTGTTTGAGCACTCATCAAAACGAATATTTGTAGCTTTTTTATTCCATGTGCGTTAGTTTTGGGGTGATCTACACTACAGCTTAAATATTTGGGTTCAGTAAGATCTTTTATGCTCACTAATGCTGCAATTATTTGATCAAAAATACAGTAAAAAATTGTGAAATATTATTATCATTTAAAATAATTGATTTCTATATTTGAATATATATTTTAAAATGTAATTTATTCCTGTAATAGCAAAGCTGAATTTTCAGCTGCCATTCCTCCAGGCCTCAGTGTCACATGATTCTTCAGAAATCATTCTAATTGCTGCTGATTTGGTGCTCAAGAAATATTAATTATTGTTATATGTTGTGCTGCTTTTTTTTTTTTTTGTGGAAACTGTGGTACATTGCATTTTACAGGATTCTTTGATGAATAGAAAGTTCTAAAGAACAACATTTTATTAAAAATATAAATATTTTGTAGCATTATAAATGTATTTACTGTCACGTTTGATCAATTTATTGCATCCTTGCGGAAAGTTGACAAAAACGGCAAATACAAATGGACCAAATATTTATGGCACATTTTAAGTACAGAATGATTTTTTTCAGATGATTTTCTTTGATGTTCTGTGTGAACAGGGTATATGTCAACCCAGGAAAAATTACATTCAACTATTTCATCTGGTCCTTGACTTTAAATTCTCATTGTGAGTCAACTGATCTGGATCACTAAATGCTCTTAAAAACGGCAGGATATCAGAAAGTGCTGTACAGTCTCCATCAAAGCACTGGAGCAAACAGCAGGAGTCTTGTGGATTGACCTGAAGCTCTGATGGCTGTAGAAGATCTATGTAACAGATTTAAGGCTCAGTGATTTTAAGATGGCTCCATTAACTTCTAATTAATTCAACCACACTGTGCAAAGTCAGAGCTTCTGATGAAAAAAATTTGTGACCCGTGCTGGCAAAATGAGTCGGAATGTGCACGGGCTAATTTTCGAGCTACAGGCAAAATAAGTGAAAAATGTCAATTTTGGTCAAAATTGAGGTTCACAAAAATTAGTTCATTAAGACCTTGTCTAGCGATCCCAAATGCTCCAAATAGCAATTAAACATCTAAAAAGTATCTTTATTTGTATGTTTTCTGAGAGGAGTACCTTTCCTTTGACCATAAAAAATGCAGTTTCTCTGCTCGCTTCTGGACGACTTGTGCTTCCCTCAGCACAGGTTTGGTGTTGTTGTAAAGTGCAGCATTCAAACTTTCTAAATATTCATAGCGAATTCTCCATGGCATGAGTCTGAACCAATGAAATGTGATTTTCAAACTCATGCTGATGTAAACAAAATGATCTTACTCGCGCTGACTGACAGATCCGAAACACGCGCACAAAGACGCCACAGACAGTGAGCGATACCGATATACACAGAACTACAGTATTTAAAAAAAAAAAATCTGTCTTGGCGAGTATTCACGCAAACATTATCTGTGTTATGTCTTAACCCTCTGGAGTCTGAGGCTGATTTGGGGCCTGGAGAAGTTTTGACATGCCCTGACATTTGTGCTTTTTTCAGTTGTTCATAAACATATTAAATGACACAAGTGTCATTACACTGTAATCATCACAAACTAGGCTACCATAATATGTGAGGAACATGTATGTACATGTTTGTGTTTTTGAAGGAATAACTTTTATCCGTGGTTATTGAAAAAACAAAAAACTTAAGTCACTGAAATAAGGCCAAAAAAAGTATATTAAATCTGTATTGACAAGACTTCTGGGTATTGGAGGTTATAGACTAGAGTTTTTGCTTCAGAATTATGAAAAATTATGCTGCCTACTCCTTCATATTAAACAATATATTGATTTAGTTTTTGTAATACACTTTTTGTCAAGAAACACAGTATGCGTGGAGGCGTGAATCATCATGAATAATGGGTCATTTACACATGAGAAGACAAAAGAATTGCATAATAATGACCTGAAATGACTTGCATATTAATGAGGCCTTTCAGTCAGGTAGGCTGTGAAAAAACCCTTTGTAATCATGTCTCAGCTCAATTTAAAATAATGGTATTCTATTATATTACACTGTGATGCAAAGTATCTGAACAATTATGCTACCTCTATGGCATTTCATATAGCCTTTTAGCTTAAAAGCATGCACATTTGGAGAAATATCGATGGATTCTTATATGTTTATGTCCATTTTCTATACAGAGGAGTAATATTTATTCAGTATTGTCATCACTATGAGTGCTGGATTCTGTGTTTTCAATTCATACTTGCAGCCGGAGGGTGCTCTGTACACCTTTAGTCCACAAATTATTCTAAAGAAGAAGAGGACATTTCAGGAATGGTGTTTTCAATTCATACTTGCAGCCGGAGGGCGCTCTCTGTACACCTTTAGGCCACAAATTCATATAAAGAAGAAAAGGAACGAGGAACTTACGGCATGTCTTCTAGAGTTCACTAACCATGGCTTTAACATCCAGATAAACACTTTTCAGGACAATAAATACACGATTAAGACGATGCATACAAGTATTTCCTCTGAATTTGCGTCTGAATAGTGCTGGCTCCGTGGGCATGGCCGCATTAGCGGATAATGAGCTGAATCACAGACTTCTGACATGGCTCTCTTTTCATAAAGGTTACAGATAAACACAGAATGTTTGTTTTCGATTTGACTTGCACGATGTAAAACCTGACATTTCAACGTTTCTTTAGACATAAGTGTCATTTTTTTTGTCATTAGTATTCATAAGTTACAGTTCATTTTCTGAGAACTATCAGATTGGACTTTGTTCAGAGACAAATGTGAGATAACGCTTCATCTTAGTTTTCTTTATTTTACAAAAAGCACAACATTGTGTACACAAATAAAAGAAAACATTCTATAGTTTCAATTGATATATTACTTATGTCTCCATGACAAGAAATAACAGAGTATTTTAAGTCTGTTTTGCTGCAATGTGAAAAAAATCCTGCAAAACGCCCCGGCGCGTTAACGGACTCCAGAGAGTTAAGTGGACGTTTGGTTAACTGTTGGGGAAAAACATCTGATGTGTAACATTATATTAGAAGTGTATATATATATATATATATATATATATATATATATATGACTTGTTTTGAGCCAAATTTGGTGGTATAACCAAGGACAGGATGAACGTTTTAGGTAAGTTTAGTTTTTCAACATGTAACTGCTAGTAGAAAGAGGAAGTTGGTAAGGAAAGGATATGCATAATAGTTGTTTACTACACACTTTTGGAAATGCAATGTAACTTTCATTTATGGCTCTATCCCTCTCCATCACTCTCTCTCCTGTCATTTTGCTAGGAGGCTTCCTGAAGTGGATGTTAAGTGAGTATAATGGCCAAAAAACTTTTTTAGATAAAATATTTCTATAAATGCACTAGTGTTCAGTTTTTTTTTTTTTTCAAGAAATTAACACTTTTATTTAGAAATGATGCATTAAATTAATCAAAAAGTGACAGTAAAGACATTTATAAATGTTACAACATTTTTCTATTTCAAATACAGTCAATGCTGTTCTTTTAAACTTTCCATTGAAGGATCCTAAAATAAAAAATCTTTCATGGTTTCCACAAAAATAATAAATGTTTTTTGAGCAGAAAATCAACATATTAGAACGCTTTCTGAAGGATCATGTGACACTGAAGACTGGAGTAATGATGCTGAAAATTCAGCTTTGCATCACAGGAATATAAAATATATGCAAACTAGAATTTTTTTAATAATATTTCTTTATATTACATTTTTACTTTTTTTGATCAAATAAATGCAGCCTTGGTTGGCATAAGAGACTTCTTTCAAAAACACTTAAAAAATCTCCACAGCCCCAAACTTTTGAACAGCAGTGTATATAATTGTAACCCCACAAAAAAACAGCTTTGCACTAAACAGCTCAGAGAGAAGCAGCCCTGAAAAAACAGACTGTCACACTTGACATGATGCAAGCATTTATTAATTTCAGCAATTTAAAAGCATAAAACTTTCAAGCTCATCATAAGCCAATTAAACTCTAGCCCTGAAAACACAAAACACCCATAATTAACCCAAATGCCTATAAAAGTCAAGTTTATTGACACTGCTCTCATTAGATTTTAATGTAGGACAAATGATTGTTCCCACATTACCACAGTGTGACCTGTAACAAGCAAAACGAAGATTAAAGAAAACAACAGATGAACTTGAGCTGATCTGCATTTCACAACTTCTAATAAACATGAACTGCTGAGCACTTTTCAGATAAAGCTTGCTGGCAGATGAACAAAACAGTTTACAAATCATATAGATTAGAAATTCAGAAACAACATGAGGGTGAATAAATGATGATAGAATAATAATGTTTGGTTGAACTATCGCTTTAATACAGTGCTTACCTGAAATTTTGGCACTGTTTTGTTCATATCATGCTTCAAAAGAAACATATTTTTGCAGAAATGTAGCTCCTGCTCAGAAGTGTAGTACACAGGGAAACAATAGAGAAAAGAAAGGCAGATATGAGAGGGAGGAAGTCCATGCACCTTATCATTCATCATCTCAACAGTCATTCATCGTGTTTAATCCATCACAGATCTGTTCTGGGAGGACATAAAAAGAAGCTGGCCCCATTCAAAGATCATCCATTTACTCAGAAGCCCCCGGACGTAGCAGCAGTGATACATCAATTACAGCATGCATTAGAAATGCAGCTGCACTCATCTACAGTAAGGGAAAAGTCACCATTTAACGACAATTACAAAGTAACTAAGGAGTAATTGCGGAGAAATTTCTCATTTATCTTTATTTAACCACTGGAATAAAATATGAACACGTATATCCACAAGGAACCTCAGATTTGGAGAGCATTGCTCGCTAACACTTTCATTAAGCAGTCAACAGGCAAATTATTTCTGCCTCATTAACTTCATAAACGTGCCATTCATACCTTACTCTAGTGAAATAATTAGTGAGAAAAAGAGTGAAGTGGAAGGATTTTCTAAATGGATCCTTTGGGACATGACAAATCCAAATCCTTTTTCATCTACGTTCACTTTATCCATTGTTTGTTTCCATGGAGAACGGACCCAAGACATGGGCAGCAGTAATTAAATAGATTGGGAGTGTACCATATTCTTATTCTCGCTCTATAAGCCTTTAAAATCAAGCTCGCCTGTTCAGAGAGTTCTGATGGATCCATTAAGAGAGCAATAATGGGCCTCTTCTGTGTGTTATTTCACAGCCCATAATATTCACCAGCTGAGGAGATTGAATGTAAAACAGCACCTACAGGTCTGTTGCCATGGCTTTAAGTGGCGGCCTTACACCCCGAAAATCCTCTGAAAGCCGTTGGAAGAAAGCTTATGAAGCTCAAGGAAATCCATTAACAGCAATGTTCTGAAAGCACCATCTTTAATACAGGTTTGACAAAGAGAAGAACAACTTACTGTATGGTGTATCATACTGTATGGTGATGAAAGGGATAGTCGATCCAAAAAATGTCATCATTTACACTTCCTCATGATGTTCCAAACCTATTCATCTTCAAAACACCATCATCCCTCCACTGAAAGTCCATTCCACCAAAACTATAATCCACATGAATCGAGAAGTTAGTCCTTCTGAAGAGGCATGATCGCTTTAAAACAGATTTAATTTAGGTTTTTATTCACATATAACAGGCATGAAAACGAGTCAGGGGTGAAACAGGTGAGAAGGATATTACCCCTCTAGGGGGTCCGGGGACATGCTCCCCCGTAAGAAAAATTTAAATATTCCATATTTTAAAGCATCAATCTGATGCATTTTGAGATGCTTTTTTGCCAACCTGGGGAGAGCTGGAGAAACTTAACTTCAGCCATGAGTCAAAAATTATTATGGCCTCCTTACTAAGTATTATGAAGGGGGATCGAGCGGGAATCTTTATTGGTGTTGATTTTCAGTCTCTTTTTAATGAGCATCTGTCAATCATCCCCACTTGCTATTTGGGGGAAGAACCTAGCGCTATGATTGGTCGAACTCTTCTTTTGCTGTTGCTTGATTTGAGGACTGCGCGTGCACAGAGGCGTCACCAGGTTTTTGCGTAGTTTAGAGTGACAAATCGTACCAGCGTACTTTGAAGTCAAAATGCGTATCCGCTACGCAAATTGCATACAGGTTGGCAGGCCTGCTTATTGATAGAACGGTGGACCACTTTACCTTCTGCCTTGTCAGTCCCCTCACCTCAAGATCTACAACCTCAAAAACAGTAGCGTTAGCTTATAATTTTCCACCGGAGCTTTAGCTAGCTGGCTAACGTTGCGTTCTCTCCTGCTGTGTTCAATGACTCAATTCATCAAGCTGTAGCTAACTTTAGCTAAGTCCATGTCAACAGAGCTCCTGGGTAACTTGAGATATACCAGAAAATATTAAAATTATTGAAACCATCACTCACCAAATTCAGTCAGGTAAATCGCAGAGGCCAGACGTGCTTTCAGCTTCTGATGGTGGTCTGCATTGGTGATGCAAGGCCCTTCGCGTTAATATTTCCATGCACTCGCGCTCCCTTCTGGCACGCGCACATGTTCACAATTCACTGAATCGCAGTTCACTGAATCTTGCGCTCCCTTCTGGTACGCGCACCTGTGTGCAGTTCACTGAATATGAATACTCCCCCCTCCCCACAAATTTTTTTTTCTCATTGAATCTACACGATTCAAGTAGGTCACCTATTTTAGTTTCAAAACAACGAACTTCGCCGAAACGTGAGGGATTTTCATGTATGATATAAACATTGATCAATTTACATAGAGCACATTAAATATAAAAGCTCAAACGTTTGCTCTTGACAAGCAAGAACCAATGAGGTTTGTTCTTGTGTGGTACGCAAGTATATCTCCGCTTTCTTCCACCGTATTTGATGAGCTCTATGTATGTGTGTTGATCATAGTTTATACTGTATGGAATCAATTGCATAATTAAAGGGATAGTTTACCCAAAAATGAAAAATCTGTCATCATTTACTTCCCCTCAAGTTGTTTCAAACCTGTATACATTTCTTTGTTCCGCTGTACACAAAGGAAGATATTTGGAAGAATGGAACAACAATGTTTGGAACAACTTGAGGGGGAGTTAATGATGACAGAATTTCATTTTTGGGTGAACTATCCCTTTAATATTGATTTCTTTCACAATGTCTTCATGAACTTTTTCAAGTGTCAATGTTTTGGCTCCGAGGACTTTCAATGGAGGGACAAGAAACTCGGTTTCATTAAAAATATCTACAAGATGAACAGAAGTCACAGGTTTGCAATGACATGAGGGCAAGTACAATTTTTTTGGGTGAACTAACGCATTAACGGCATCTCATTTTCACAGCATATGGTGTTAGTTTTAGTTAAATGGATTTTTTGTCAAATTACGTAAGCACAATTCCTTTACATAAAAGGTTTGTAAAAGGATGAGAAAAGTGTATTAAAGTCAAGTATCCAAACTTTCAACTACTTTAAGGCACAAGTTAAAGCAATAGCATAATATCATAATTTAATATGTTTGTGCGAGCATACGTGATAATACAAGAATCATGCTGATTTCTCTTGTGTATGAGCATTGTATGTATGCCTAATTTTACATGTACTAATCGACACTTTATCAAAAAAGACTTAAAGTAAAGCAACTGGGACAATTCCCATAGAGCAACCCAGGGTTATGTTCTTTAAATAAATAAACATTTCACTCAAAAAATGTCTAAATATTTTGGTACTTTCAAGATGCGGCTTGACGGCCCCCTGTCACCATCCAAAAAGCAGCGTGGACAGTTTGCCTCCAGGAAAAAATAACAACAAGTGGGTTTCCAAAGACGTGATGATGAGTAAATGACAAAACATAAAATTCTGGGTGAACTGTGGGACTCATTCTTTATGTGGCTTTAAGAAAAAAAATAAAGAAGCTCCACTTTAACACTTCCCATTTTAAACCCTCAAAACAAAACACTCAAGTGCCAAGGTTGCTTTTGGATTATTATAAAAGGGATTTATTTAAATTTCTAAAACAGTACTGCTGTTGTAAAACATTTCAAAATGTTATTTATCATGCTAACAGTCTGCTGCATATCCCATAGTGTTCCCGAACAGAGCTGTTCAGATTAATAATTAATATATGGAAACTGATGAATACTTGATTCTGTCCCGTTTCTGAACAAAGCCGTCAGCGTGAAGAGGCAGGGGAGGAATGTGTGTACACTTTTGGTGATAATTAAGTTAATATGGTGACTGGGGCCTTTTCACAGATACAGCAAGCAGCCAAAATGCCCAATGTGTGTACACACACACACAGGAAAATACACACATAGGTATGGAGAGACAACAGCTTTTCATCTCTCCTCCCACGGCATGTTCTAATTGGCCCTCAGGGAACTGCTACGCTCCGAATCCACACTACGACACCACACATTTATGTTGCAGGAAACACGTTTGAGAATCTGCAATCCACATGCAATCTAAAGTGAGACATCTGTTGTCCGTATGCATTTATTCAGCAATACGGCATCTGCAACAGCATGATATTACTGTATATGTATTGTTGATGAGTGATAATTAGTGGTATTTGCTAAGGCAAGTGTCACAATTACTACTGCTCCTACTTACAGATTTTCATTTCATAAGTGATCAGACTTAATTTTAATATTCTTAAACTTTAGACAGTATTTCACCACGTTTCATCATTTAGTCAACATTTCATCATAACGTGTGTTTCAATTTAAACCATTTAGCTAGTCATTATGTCTATTTTTCATCTTGTATAGGGCTGTCACTTGAATATGTTTGGCAATTAATCGAGGAATGTTTATTTTAACAATTAATTTAGTAAACAGATATTTTTTGAATAAAAATAGAACCAATTGAACAATAGTCTTCAAAAAGGATTTAATAAATAATCAAAAAGGATTAAATTAATGTCTACATTTTCTTAACTTATGAACACGAATTGGTAGAAAATGGTCTAATAATGCAAATAAGTAATTTTCACGTATTTCTATGAAACGTGAGTCATGGACTCGTTTGTGGTATGCGTCACTTCTGTTTTTCACTGATTACTCAATATAGATAAATTTGAGGATTTAAAAAAAAAAAAAAAAAAAAAAAAAAACAAGTGTTAAAATTTAAGGAAGTAATTGTGACATCCTATTCCTGTCTTTGTTATCATTGAGGACAAAAAAAATCCATCAGTAGTTTGTCTGACAAGAGTAAGACTGACTTATAGCATTGCAGATTTTTACACAGTCAAATAAACTCACACTTTTTTAGAAAATGTAAAAATTTAGAATTATACAAAGGGTTCAAAGGATAATTTGTTCTTCAAAGCCAGTTCTTGAAGCGAGAGTCAGCTCAGTCCAAATTAAAATCTCGTCTCCAATGGCTTCAACTTCCAATAAAAAGTAGCCAGATATGCTTCATAGACTGAAAATCAAATAGTGTTAGCCTGAAGATGAAGGTTGCCATAGAGATAATGTGCACAACATGACAGATCGTTTTCCTGGAAACAATCACAGGATTTGCCGTAAGAACAGCAGGAGAAAGGGTCAAAGACACAAGGGCTCTTTACTTGCATACGTCAGCCCTGTTTCATTAGCACTGAGCAGCAAATTCAAAACCACCACCACCGCCACAGACCTCCTCCCTCAGGTTTCAACCTGGCAATCCAGAAAGAAGTTAAAGTGAGAGAAGAACTCCCAAAGATTTGATGGTTTTCTGCGGTTGTTCAGAAGCTGAGCTGATGGACTGTGCTGCACACAACTATGGTCTCAGAGATCATTAAAATCCTATACAGGCCGGCTGCGGCTCATCGTGTTTAAGTGATGAGATCTTTATGGAGAACAACGCTCCCGCTCCCTCATTGAGACGTCCTACTGTAAATCCAGAGATGCACTTCTAACTTTCTCCTGCCCTGAGGACACAAGATCAGGAATATCCTGTAGCTGCATCTTGCCAGTGTCAGAACAGGGATATTCCTGATAGGATGTAAGGGGAAGTGGCAGTGTTTCACGCTCCAGGGGGGAATGACGTCTCTGATCACTGCACAGTCCTTCATGAGGCAAGTCCTGCCCTCAGGCATCTGCCAGCCGATGGTTCAGAGAGAATCTCCCCGGGTTTAGGAGGACACAGGCCAAATTCACAGCTGCTTTGTAACTGTCTGCTTTACTTGGGTACTTCAAATATCATTTTTTCAAATATGAATAACACAACTACGAATACAATTTTTCATGACCAAAGATCAGACGATTAACAATGATTTGAATGTACAAAGGACAGAAGATCTGACTGGTGATTTCTTTGCAAGTTGTCTACATTTTTAAGCATGTTTTAGTAGATAGATAGTCCTGCAGTGCAATGTTTTATATTAATTTCAACAAATTATATATATATAAAAAAAGGTTCATACATACATACATACATACATACACATGTGAACCCCTTGCAGAATCTGTGAAAATTTGAATTATTTTAATAAAATAAGAGGGATAATAAAAAAAATTATTTGTTATTTTTTGTTTAGTACTGTCCTGAGTAAGATATTTTACATAAAAGATGTTTGCATTTAGTTCACAAGTCAAAAAAATAGCTGAATTTATTAAAATAACCCCATTCATAAGTATGTGAACCATTGATACTCAATATTGTGTGTGGTTACCTGATGATCTACGACTGTTTTTATGTTTTGTGATGGTTGTTCATGAGTCTCTTGTTTGTCCTGAGCAGATAAACTGAGCTCTGTTCTTCAGAAAAGTCCTCCAGGTCCTGTAGATTCATAAATTTTCAAGCATTTTTGCATATTTGAACCCTTTCCAGCAGTGACTGGATGATTTTGAGATCCGTCTTTTCACACTGAGGACAACTGAGGGACTCAAACTCAACTATTAAAAAAGGTTCAAACATTCACTGATGCTCCAGAAGAAAACACGATGCATTAAGAGCCGAGGGGTGAAAACTTTTGAATTCAAATACCAAGGTAAATTGTACTTAATTTTTCTGCCGGGAAACAAGTATGTTCTGTTGGTTCCAAAGGGCAGTATTAAATGAAAAACAATGATATTTAAACAAAATAAGAAAAACTGCGACATCTTCATCCTGTTCAAAAGTTAACACCCCGACTCATCAGTGAATGTTTGAACCTTTTTTAATAGTTGGGTTTGAGTCCCTCAGTTGTCCTCAGTGTGAAAAGACGGATCTCAAAATCATCCAGTCACTGCTGGAAAGGGTTCAAATATGCAAAAATGCTTGAAAACTGAAAAATCTGCAGGATCTGGAGGATTTTTCTGAAGAACAGAGCTCAGTTTAACTGCTCAGGACAAACAAGAGACTCATGACAACCATCACAAAACAAAAAAAACAGTCGTAGATCATCAGGTAACCACACACAGTATTGAGAATCAATGGTTCACATACTTATGAATGGGGTTATTTTAATAAATTCAGCTATTGTTTTGTCTTGTGAAGTAAAAGCAAACATCTTTTATGTAAAATATCTTACTCAGGACAGTACTAAACAAAAAATAACATGCATTTTTTATTAACCCTCTTATTTTATTAAAATAATTCTCATTTTCACAGATTCTGCAAGGGGTTCACATACTTTTGCATGCCACTGTATATATGTGTGTGTATATTATATATATATATATATATATATATATATATTTAACATTTTAAACTACAATTAAATAATAATAAAATTCATTATTATTTAATTGTTTTAAATATTTAAATATGTAATTATTTAATATTATTTAATTAAGATTATTTCTAAAGTGAAACAAGAAAATTCATATTTATATGCAGGTTTCATATAAGAATGTTCAGGTTTCTCCTTCAGTGTAAAAATGGGATTTTTTTGTGCTCATTTTATTATCTTGTTAACACGCTGTACAAGTTACTCTCTGAGGTAATAATACAGTACTTGGGAGTAGAAGTGTTACTACTAAGAGTATTAGTGATGCACTTTTTTGTTTTTATTTTTTTTAAATAGTATGAAAACAGTTTTAGATCAAGTACTTCATGTCATACTTAAGGACACCACTGCGACATGTCAACGACCCACTTGCAGTAGTGCTTGGTCAGGTGACCACATGATGACAGGATAATATGGCACTAGCAGCGAAATTCATTTCATTTTCTCAGAGGACCAAAAAACAAGGTGGGCTGGTTGATTTAATTCATCAGCATCCCACATGCATACATTTACATCACTGCAGTATGCTAAAACACACAAAATTCAATCTTTGTAGAAACAGCAGTCGCATCAGTAATATGCTTATAAACGGGAAGACAGAACTAATTTAATGCGGCACAGACACGATTCCTCACAGCACTGTGAAGATGTAAGGGCGTCACTCTTACCGCAACAAAAACAAATACACGCATGAAGAAAATCAAACTAATAACATCCCACAGCATTGTTTGTGCAGCTCTATGATGCGAACATTAATTAATGCAAATTTGATTCTTTTCACGCTTAGAGAATAATTTACTCATTAGCAGATATAAAAGGACTATTTTTCCCACTCAATATTTAGTTGCGGCATTAATGTTGTGCTAATAGTTACCACTTTAACTATACTGTATGACTTTTGTCATCTATTCTTTCTTCTTTCTTGTCCTCTAATGTCACTACCTATTTTTATGCTTGTCACAAAGATCAATTTCTACCACAAACAGTTCCAATAGTGTCTAATAATTTGTTGTATTCATTATTTATGACACAATAACTAATAATCTGACCACAATAACACTATTTATTATAAATACTTATTATTATATATATATATTTTTGTTATTATTATTACTACTAATAATAAGTATTACTAATAATAAGAAGTATGATAAAAGAAACTGGTCATTTTTGTGTGTATCTGATGTTCTGGGAATGGTGGACTGTGAGTGGCCTATGGAACTTGATGGTGAATGGGCAGCGAGGTGTACTGTACAGAGAAAAATGCTGGTCTGTATTTTTGTCTACACTGGACCTGATTTAGACTAGGAGATTTAATGATGAGAACATCAGGTCCATTGCCACTGGGGAAATGATAAATACTGGGCTGAATCAATCCTTTCACCAGATGACTGAACAACATGAGCATCGAGAGGACAGTAAAATGAGCTCTGCTGAATTTCATCTCCACTGCAGCTGAAGACAGGGCTGGAACTAAGAATTATTTCTTCAATCAATGAATCTATTGATTACTTTTTGATTAATCTAATGAACTTTTATATAATGATATTATTTATGATAAAAGATTTATGCAGTGCAGGCCTAATTAGGAAAGGTGTTTACTATGGCTGTGTTCAGTCACTTTTTGGGATTTACAGCAGCAATTGCTTAAAAATGTTTTGTTCATTCAGATTAAAGTAGCTGCTTGAATATGTTCATTCAGCTTCATTCACGATTCAGTATTCTAACATTGCAAGGACATCATCACCGCTGTTTACGCCGAACATTCTAACAATGAAAAGCAACTTTCTAACTTAAAATTTCTTAAATCAAACCAAATGAAATGATGCAAAGCTAGTGACAGCAAGAAAGTTGATATAAATTGAGGATGAGGGGCACCATGGGACACATTAGTGTCTATGACAAGAGCGTTTGCATATCGGCTTGATCAGAGTGCTTTAACGCCACTGTATACTTAATCTAATAGCTTTCAAAGCGCTCACTTCAGTGTGAGAGAACAAGCTTTAGTTACGCAGTAGAATCTTTTTAGAGCTTTTCATTTAAACAGTTTCGGCAGCGGACGCTAGCCTTTTGCCTTTAGAGCACTGATGCACCACTAATGGAGTGTCTCAGTGTTTACAAGAGCTGATAAAAGCCCACTGGTATTTTCCTTTTGGTAAACAACATTTTAGTCAACAGCGTGAAACCCCTTCAAGTAAGAAAAAGATTTAAAAGCTCTAATGAATTGCTACTGCAGCATAAATCACAGAAGTGAGCAACAGCAGGTCAGTTTATTTAGCATCCGTGCATTTTGTTAAGTATAAAAATGGCACAGTCAGCAAGCTAGAGCGATGATACTTCTCAGTTTTTAGGCCATATCTATTATTAAATCTAAAATAGAGTATATGATTAACTATAAACAAAAACAACAACAACAACAACAAAAAAAGACATCAGTGGACCAGGACCGTTTCCCCCCCAAGGACTTAAAGGGTTAGTTCACCCAAAAATCAAAATAATGTTATTTATTACTCACACTCATGTCGTTCTACACCCGTAAGGCCTTCATTCATATTCGGAACACAAATTAAGCCATTTTTGATTAAATCCAATGGCTCAGTGAGGCCTGCATTCACAGCAATGACATTTCTCTCTCAAGATCCATAAAGGTACTAAAAACATATTTAAAACAGTTCATGCGAGTTCAGTAGTTCTACCTTAATATTATAAAGCGACGAGAATATTTTTGTGCACTAAAAAAAATTAAAAAAAATAACTACTTTTCAAAAATATGGTGATGGGCCGATTTTAAAACATGGATCTTGAGAGAGGAAATGTCATTGCTGTGAATCCAGGCCTCACTGAGCCATCAGATTTAATCAAAATATCTTCATTTGTGTTCCGAAAATGAATGAAGGTCTTACGGGTGTAGAATGACATGAGGGTGAGTAATAAATGACATAATTTTCATTTTTGGGTGAACTAACCCTTTAATTGACTTTTATTTTAACACATTTTTTTTCATCCTTCATAGAATATAAGCAGAATATAATATACAAAACAAACACAGATAGACAGAAAAATTTACTAACTAATGAGTTAATAAGGAATAAATTAAGGAATTATTATTTAGAAGCATTATATATTTAGCTATTATTATACTTATTAAATACAGCCTGTAGGCAACAGTCTTGAGCACCCTGTAATGACATGAGATAAACCCTATGCTTAAAAAAAAATAAAAAAAAATGCTTTGATTATTCATTAATTTTCATTATTAATTTCCTGTGTTTTAGACACTGTTTGCATTAGGTATACAACTTAGGTTTACACATTATAACACAACTTTCAAGTCGTTATATGAACGTAAAAAACACTAAACAGTGGTAACAGTTACTTATCTTTGATTGTTGGATTTCTCTTCAGAATTGTAAGTAATGTAGTACTTCAAGTTCAAGTTTTATTTCTTTTTATAAGTTTAATTTATTTCTATTGCACATTTGAAACAACCTTGGTTGACCACAGTGCTGTATATAAAATAATACTTAAAAACAGTTTCAGAGGGTTAAAAGCACAAGATAAAAGATGAGTTTTTAGCATAGATCTGAACTCTGACACCATGGGAGCAGCCCTAACATATAATAGCAAGCTATTCCACAGGTGGGGGCCAGCCACTGCAAAGGCTTGGTCTCCCTTACACTGTAACATGGATCGTGGGACACACAAAAGATGACAAATGCATGATCTAAGCCAGTGGTCGGGAACCTATGGCTTGCGAGACTCTCCTGGCTCTTTGACAAAAATCATGTGGCTCACTAGGTCTCACCCTTTACCAACAAATAAAAATTCAACATTACTAGAGATCAGCAATTCCTTTGTTGTGGAGCCTACCGAAGCTGATGAAAAGTTTATAATAATAATATATTTCAGGTTGTACCGGCCAAAGTGCGCGTTAAGCGCTGTTTGCGAGTGTCTTGACAGCCATCAGTGGCAAACCACTTACGTTTCTACGGTAACCTAGAGCTCCTGCTGTGCTCAGATTCAAGTTTGTGGTAACGGTGAAATTAAAGATTTTTTGAACAGCAGCGAAAATTTAAAAGTATGTAAAATAGTGACTGGATTGAAACATATCCTTTTATTGAAAGTGGTGCTCTGCTGTGCCAAGAGACATTTCAAACAATATACCGGTTACTTTTTCTTTTGTCGCATAGACCTTAATGTCCTAAAATGTATTGTATTTATATCTGTATGATAATCTGCGCAGCTTTCATTGGGCAGGACTGTAGGCGTCATTAATAAAGAAACATGAATGAATCAAAAAGTAAAGAGCGGGACATGCTTGATATAAAAAAGGAAACTCAAAGCCGTGAAAAAGAACGCTCTAAGTGGAACACTGACAAGCATAGTAGGCCTAGCCTTGGTCTTCGGTTGCCTAAATGGTCAAATACACTCATTGTTGGTGAATATTTACATGAGCACTGTCGATGTAAGCATAGTGCGTGTGCATTGTTCTTCACTTACTTACACACACACACTGAGAACTCTGAAGAGAATTTATGCTCCTCAGGTGGTAAATCAACCTCATAGTGAAAGCACAATTAATTATATATTGCAACTTTGTTATTTATTGTTTGTTGCATATTTGTGTATTTTAGTTGTATATGGACCTAATAAAGTTTTCTATTATTAAAAGAATATTGAAAAAAAGCATGTTTTTATAATATTAGATAATTTTATTTTTTACTTTGGCTCTTTAAGAAAAAAATGTATTAACAAAAAATGAAAAAATGGCTCATTGGTCAAAAAAAGTT